>NW_017536396.1:153305-153751 GCF_001853355.1 Bactrocera latifrons | reverse complement strand
CCAATATCACACTGCAGAGCATATGTAGCTGTGTAATGATTAAACAACTGCGGAAAGACACATTTTGGGGGTGTGAAATGCATTCGCTGTATCATTGCTAGAAAACGATTTATGAAACGGAAACGCATATGGGAATTACATATCGACATTTGACTAAGCACACRCATTAAACTATTTGAGCGTAAATTTTATGTGTAACACAAAGTTTTCGGCGATTTTTTATCAAAGTTTTTCGATCACCGCATTTTTGCGCCTGTGGATAGGCAACATATTTATAGCCAAACGTCGTTCGATAGCCTATCAATTTCCAGTGATTATGAGGAGTAAAATGAATAGTAGTAACAGTATTTTTGAAGGAAGAAATTAAGCAATTTTCGATATATGCATTCTTGCCAATATGTTTGACGCCTTCGAAGAACTGCTTCCGTGTAATTGGTACGGTCTCA
>NW_017536396.1:141657-152681 GCF_001853355.1 Bactrocera latifrons | reverse complement strand
GTCATTTATACAGAAATATGTACATTGTCCTACCTTAATTTCACAAAAAATTCAACTTCCATTTAATTGCGATTTCAAATAACTTTGCTGCTTTGGTTTTCAATAAGGTGCCCGAAAATCATAGCGTCGCTAYAACAACAGCAACTTGACCCTTCACATGAACTCTGCAACCTTTTGAGGTGTCAGTAGCACTTGTTTCACGCCTTTTTAGCCAACACGTCGGTCATTTGAGCGACCAGTCGAGACTAAGCTGAAAATGAGTATGTGGCAACAAAACAAAAATAAAGCAGCACAGCACCAGTTTAAAGATGTATGCCCGTATGTAAGTGATTGACATGCATGGGGCCACACCGGCGCTAGCAACATCAAAAGCTGACGCCGTGAAATGTTTTTTTTTTTTTTTTTGTTTTAATAATTTTATATTAATTGTTATATTGTGAACAACTTTGAAAAATGAAACTCTATAGTTGTTGGTGCGATTTTTATATTTTTGTGACAGCACTTGAACAAAAGAAAAAAAAGCGCTGTGCTGCGGAGCGCTGGCTCGAAATTAATGAAT
This sequence comes from Bactrocera latifrons, assembly GCF_001853355.1. Lineage (NCBI taxonomy): Eukaryota > Metazoa > Arthropoda > Insecta > Diptera > Tephritidae > Bactrocera > Bactrocera latifrons. The sequence continues at coordinate 152,122 of NW_017536396.1, read as the reverse complement.
TTTWGAGTGAACCAAAAACATTAAATTTTTTTCTTGAAAACATAAAAAYACAAAAATTAATGGTGAGGCACTTCGCACCCAAATTGCTGACTTCAGCCACATTTTTTTCCTTCAATTTAAATATTTATCTTTCATTATGCGACACATGCGGCAAGCGTTTACATATGCATACATACAAATTTAGCTTCAAACACATAGATACAAATGTACGCTTGTGTGTGTTAGTGAATTGCCGAAATATTATTTGCTGCTGAACAAATAAGAAACGACTTTGCGGTCGCAAGTTTCCATTCAAAATTGTCAAGCCACACCTTTACACACAATTTAAAAGTCACACAACACACACACATAAATATAAATACACCCACGCCGCCAGTATAAAAAACACAAAACCAAAAAAAAATACCAAACAAAAAAAAACAAGTCCTTTGTCACATAATATTTGCACTTCCACCACATTCCGCGACTTTTACGCACGTTTTTGCGTTTTTATAGCATACATTTAGGCATGGAAGCCAGCTTTTGTGTGTTTGCTCCTTTTTAAAGTGTGTTAGTGGCAAACGCATACGCGTGTCGCRGTGTCGGCGGCGGTTGCGACGCATCATCACTTGCGTGTTTTTATTTTGCTTTYTTATTATTTTTTTGTTGGTGTCACTGGTTGTGGGCGTGAGTGCGTATCCTTTGTTGTTGTTGATATACGTGTGCCAGGTGCCCTCTATCTGTGCGTCACTGGTTGGTTAAGTGTATTTATTTCCGCTGGTGCGTGTGTGCATGTGCCATTATCAAAAAATTAACCCCGTTTGTAAATAGCGTTGACATGTCACAGCAATTTTTCTGTCATCGTTGAGCTTTTACGCTTGGTAACACACTCAGGGCAAACATATATATATTTAACTTGACTATAAGAACGTATAAGATATATATATATATAATTCCCGAAATATTATTATATATATATTCTGTCTCTTATACACATCTAGATGTGTATAAGAGACAGGTATTGATCGAGTTGCCTCGAAATTCTATAGTGACCCTTCGCTACTTCGTTCTAAATACTGCAGCAAATGAAACTCGTACTTATCCAGAATAGACCCCGACATAGTAAATATACAGACGTGAGTTCATGCATACCTAGGCCTACCTTTAGGCGACTTCGATGACAACCAACGCATCCAAGTGGAAACTAGATAACAGCGACAACAACAACAACCTGAATCCTTTGCAAAAACGATGTCGAGTAGTAATCGAGAAATAGGAACTTGACAACGTAGGTGAGGACTCAACATTAATGGGGGTTTACGAATACGTCTTTGAAACTTTCCAACAAATGACACCGAAAGAACCACGTTAAAGTTGACCGAAAATCATCGTTTTCTTTCACTACCGTCAAACGATCCATGAGGACTTAAAATTTTGGACTTTTCACTACGATGTTGAACCATGGTTTTGTCTGACTTTTTGACCACACATAAAACGAGAGTTATTTTCTGACAAATCCGTTTCGGCAAACACGCCATGACTTCATAAGCCATTAAAAGTCATTCGGTTCAGGCTCAAGATTTATAAAACAAAGAGGGGTCTGTCTCTTATACACATCTAGATGTGTATAAGAGACAGGAGTACAATCGATACAATTAAGTTCTGAATATAATATCATTCAAATGGATTCCTCGACTTCTAACACAGTAACGAAATCGATTAATCAATTTTCGAGTACTTTTTCGAACAAATCAAGTCGTATGTCAAGAAGAGCATGTTCAACATTGACTTGTAATGCTTGAAGAGAGTTTGTTAAATCACATTTTCTTGTACTCCATTCCAAATTTTTCACGCAATAATTCGGTTGTTGCACTTGCTGTTTGACATGTAGGCCAGTCTAGTTGGAACCAGATGTTGTCAATATCAACTTCTTTCAATTGCGTCCATAAAATGTTAGATATCATCAATATATACCGCTCTCAATTGACAATAACGGTGTCACCAGCTTCATTTCGAAAGCAGTACGGACCGATGATTCAATCGGACAAAAAACACAACAAACTGTCGATTTAGGTGAATTAATGTTTGTTCATGAATAATTTGTGGATTTTCTTCGCAGCTGAATCGATAGATTTGCTTATTTATCACAACACTCAGATAAAAGTGAGCCTAATCGGAGAAAATATGGTTTGCTTAAGAAATGGTTATCGTTTTGAAGTTGTTCCAAGGCAAAATCGGAAAATTCATGTTGTTTACGGTGGTCCAATGGCTTCAGTTCTTAAGTGAGAACAATTTTATTCAGATGCAAGCCCAAATGCTTTYTCAAAATCCGCCAGCAAATGGTCAAAGACAGTCCCAATTCTTGAGAACATCTGGGAATCGACAAATTGCGGTCTTCAGTAACACCTGCCAGAGCGGGAGCCTAATTTTTTTTTTTTTTAACTCGAGCAGTTGTGTGTTTTAGTGACACTTGAATATTACTTGAAGAAAATGTCCTCTCGAACTTTTGAACTATTCGACGAATAGCGAGCACAGGTGGACGATTATTAAGAAATAAATTGCCAAAAGAGCATAAAAATTTGCAATTAGAAAACGGATATTGATACAATAAAATTTAATAAATCGTAAACGTGGTTTTGCGCATATATTTTCAAGATGAAATTGTGAATTTGAATGAATAATGAAATCCTATTGGAAAACCACCAATATGGAAAATTGGATTAGGATTATAACTGAAAACGACGAAGATTTCGTTGAAATTGTCGAAATGCTGAAAGTCAAAAAACAACTATTATGAATACAATAACAGAATAAATTCATCAAATGAGGGCAACATAAAACTGACATTTCTTAAAATATCCCACTTTATGTCTATACTATGGAACTATCTCTTACATTTATTCACCGAATAGTATTTGAGTTAAACATTCTTACAAAAAATATCAAAAATATCTATACCAGGAATATAAGACAAAGAGAAGGGGAGTTGGAAAAAAAAATTTCCTAACATCTTCTAATTTTTTGTAGACTGCTCAAAACTTGCAAACCACCAATGAACGAACACCGCATACTGGTGGAGAAGATTCGGCAGACGTGTATAAGAGGAATAAGTACTAACTACTGAGATTCAACCATTAAATCCAGGCAGGAAATCTCAAAATAAACTGTAAGGTAGCGTTCCATGTCTGGATTCAGCCTGTATATTTCCAAACAAACTGGTACACAAGTCAAAAAATAGGCTAGCAGTTTTACCCTATAAATCAAATTGAAATTGTACAAGTAATAACTAAAAATACTCGAACCCGAATACTCGATTTYAATAAACATAAAAATATAACTTTTCAAAAAACTAAATCAACTTTTTCTCAAATCGAAAAATTTAATAAGATCTTAGTACACACAAATTCGTTATATTTACCTATCAACTGCAGTATAAGCAAATTGAATATGAAATTAACAAGCAAGAAGGAAAAAACCCGCAGCGATATTGCCAAAGCACTTCAGAAATATGAAAAATCAAAGAAAGGGCACAAGACGACTGCCATAAATGCGCTTTAATTAAAAATTAAACCCTTTGCGTTTGTAATTATGAAGTTCGCACATGAGCAGCAAACCGACAGGGGAGTGCGCTTAAGCGCTTCAAAGCACCCAGTCTTGGTCCACGAATATTTTGTGCCACGTTTGGCAACCCCCACCCTACCACCCAGCCAGCAGTAGACAAGCCACGGAGTGCGCCATGTAATCTGTGAATAATTCAGTTATAAGAAAATAATTTTCTGCTAAACATAAACACACGCGCCCAAGAAATTCACCAGCGCAGCACCAACTACAACACCATAAAACCCCAACGCCACCAGGAGACCAACACATTCGGCGCGAAGCGAAGGAAACACAATCCTTTTTCTATTTCTTTACTTTAAAAGGTTACAAATAAACACATAAAGATCGGGAAGCGCAAAAAACAACAGAAAAAAGACATAAAACAAAAAGCAAAAACAATAAACAAGCGAAATCCGAGTAAGAAAAACATCTTTGCTGGTTGGTGCAAGTAAATGAGAAAAGGAGCAGGAACAGTAACAGGAATAAGCACCGCCAATATTATGTTGCCAACAAAAAAAAAAAGAAGCGACGATGATGCCAGTGAGCATATAAATAAAGCACCAACAACAATTACAACAGCAACTTGTGCGAAAAAAGTGTGAGCATGACAACTACAACAACGCCAGCGTCGGCATGTAAATAAGAATTATGAAAATAATAATGGAAAAAGGATTAAGACACACACAGCCAACAGCTGAAGGCAGCGCAATGCAGGAGCGTAACGTCTCAAAAGCGAGTTGCCACCACATCAGCCATCCCTACTATCTTCGTATTGGCTTCCTTTGGGCCGAACGTCTTTTCGTTGCAGGTAGCTCCTTGCTTTCCTCGAATATTTTGTAAAGCAGAGGGTTTCGGTGGGTGGAAGGGGCATGGATACAAGGCAATAACAAGCTGACAGACTGGGTCGTAGGTTAGGGAAGCCCAAGCTAAGTGCAGAGCATTGAGCCTCACCTGTACTTGGCGGTAATGCCACAAGGCAAGTCATTTTTTTACGCAAATGAGTTTAAAATTTTAGTACAATAACTGTCCTAATGTTTATAACTTCTAAAGATAGTAGGTCTCGAAAACAWTGGAGATGAATTTGGTATCCAAATAGAAATCGAAAGGGCTTTATTTTGTGTTTAAGGGTCGGACTTGAGAAATTAACCGCATTCGAAACAACACAAAATTAGAATTGTTCCAGTTATGATGTATTCAAAATGTATCCAGCTTCAAATGACRGAAGTGAAAAACCATAATGAGGCGTATGATCCTCTGAACCCAAATGCTTAACATTGTAAACTGATATAATAGGTAGCTTCAAACTAAATGGCACCCATTCAGTCTTACAGGCCTTGTTGGTATAACAGAAGGCGCCAAGTGAGCTTCTGGTCAAACCTACAAGGCCATAAACCTTCTAGTGGTCTTAGAAGCGGATAGGTAGGGATAGAAGAAAATGAAATGGCGGACGAGTTGGCACGCTCGAGTGTAGCTAGGACTATAATTCTTTTAAACTCCCCAGACTATTCAGCTGTTCGAGAGTTGGCCGAAGCAATGGACCCTAAACGCACCTCAGGTCTTGGAAGACTGGCAACACAGCGTATACCACAAAGTTAGTTTGAGGTAGTGTTGATGGTGGACAGACCAAACGTTTCTGCTTTTTGTTATGTAAGGTAGTTCTACTTATATGTTATGTGAGGGTAAACTAAACAGCTTTACAGAAGTCATGACAGGGCATCTACCTCTATGATCCGATCCCACTTTYACAAAACTAGATAAACGGACTCGGTCTTTTCGATGTTTGGCGCCAATTGTATATGCCAAGTATAGCGATGTACTTCTCCACCTGGTCGGACGGGGATGGTAAGTCACTTGCAGAGTCTGATCTTTGTTCGTTGAGCGCCATTCACTTGGAAGTGAGTATGACCAACCCGACTTTAGACTAAGTATCCTCTGGGTAKCCAARAAACATACGTTTGAAGGCGAAATAAGGAGAGAGGCGAATCAGCCGTCCCCAGGGTTGTGCGCCACTTAAAAAACACCCTCAATAAACAAAAACCAAGTTGCCGGTTTTTGGACATGGAAAGAACCAGTTTTTTTTTTAATTTTTCAAAATTTCAGAAGTATGTAAAACCATGCCGTCCAATATAAGTTCATACCATATACTTCGGGGTATGAATAAAAATAAAACTTCATCAATTTTTATTTTCCAAAATGGACTACTGTGCCTCATATGAATATTCATCCCAAAAGTACACCAAAGACACTATCTCAAAACACAAAAAAAAGGAGAAAGCAACGCATTAGGGGTGGGTTACAATTTTCATAAGTCTAACGCTTGACATGCAGTCATGTRTAATTATGGAATTTACCGATGATGCTAGTTTTTGAATTTAATTACTTTTAACCGCTGCAAAAAGCGTTACAGAGGGGGATGGTAATGAGCTGGCGGAAAGCCCAGGTGCAAAGACAACGACGAGTCAGTGTGGGTGACGACGGCGAATAAAATTTTGATTATTATGTTAAGGCTGGTGCTTAACGCGAGAATTTGGCTATCTACTATCTAGTATATACAAGTTTATCTACTTATAAGCAAGCTTGCGTGGTAAGCTGTAGATGTGCTTGTCTTCGCTGGTGTGATTCCCATGAAACGCCAAGCGTAGTGACAAGSCGTTGTTGTGACCTTCTTTGCTAAAAGGCGCCTGCCTTTGCTCACCTTTTGCAGCTTTTGTACCCGCTTGATTTATTGTCTTTACATACAAGTATTACGCTATTTGGTGGCAACTTTTGTACAGAAATTTCTCATACTTTTCCATCTTGCCACGATTTTATTATATCACATAAATTTTTAATTTTAATTAGATAAGTTTTCTTTCCGTTCACCTTAAGCTCTTTATAGTAAAGAGGCTTCTCAACAGTGTTCGCYCTAGTTTCAAAAGTGTCAACTCAAAGTAGAGAACACCCGAGAGGCCTAGAAGAAATCCTCAACATCTCGCAAAAAATTTTTTGCTTCCCCTCGCTCCTCTCGTAATTCAATTTTTCTGCGCTTAAGTGTAAAATTTCAAATTGTTTCCGCATTTCTCTAATACTCTTGTATTTGCTTTCTTCTAGTAATGCCTGGAATTGTCCTTGTTTTATTGCTTTCTCAGCAACTTTTACTGCTTGTATTTTGTTGCTATTATTGTTGTGCTTGTTGTATACGTATGCACAATTAGACAATTGCAATTAAGCAATTATTTTAAATAATTTATTGCTTTTCTGGTTCATATTTATTTTTATTGCTCACGGTTATGCGTTATGTGTCTGTRTTGCACGCATTCARAGTTTTAATTAAAAAGTTTTCGCTCAGAAAATGTGTGAATTATCCTCCTTTTTCTGTTTTAACAGTTTTTTATTATTTATAATATTTGAAGCACTTACCTGAAATGAAAGAAAAATAATATTTTAAWAAATGCAAAATTGAAAAATATTTTTCCCAAATTAGCAGAAAACCCTCCAGTAAACTCTCAAAATATTTTTTATCCGACTTTCAAACAAGACAGATCAGTTAATTCTCTCTATGGTAGGTTTCAACGTAAAGAAAATACTTGTTTTCTAAGACGTTCCGGGGGAAGCTCGGTTACAGGCTTATGCTTCAATACAAAAGATCCGAATAAAATTACTTATTCCATATTTAAGAAATAAGTTCGCAAAAAAGTACTTGTTATTACCTTGGAACCCTTCCCTTAAAATGTTCTACAAAATTATTTCTTGAAAAATATTTGCTCTGAATATATCGATATATGTATACAGAAGCTATATTTTTAATTAATTTGTTATTATTAACTCTTATCTTCGATTATTAAGAAAACACTTCGACCAAACTAAACTGACTAAAGCAGAGGGTCGGCAATTAGCTTTGAACTTCTGAGACGTAAATACCTAACATGGTGAGAAAGATGATCGCAAAAGCCATTACATCAAATATACACATCATGATGTTAGCGGAATAATATCTAGTAAAGATGAAATCAGAGTATACATTTTGAACAAATCTTGCATAAAAAAGGTAACCCTGACACTGATGCCAAGCGTGACGACATCATCCAACCGGGCTGAGTCCGGAGAATATGTATATATATCTGGTAGAATTTGCTATAAATGTCCTTACTGCAGAGTGTGTGGTAAATTTAGCAAAAAAAAACTATTGAAGAAATAAAGAGCATAGTAATGGATACATTAGTAAAATTAGCTGATCTTAAAACCACTTAGCTTGGATTGAAACGAACCTTTCACTTACATTTGGCATAACCAAAAACCTTTGTTTGCATGACTCAATTTCAATAACACTTTTGCTTAGATTTTATGACGTCAATGACCCTTTTGCTTTGATTTTATGACCCCTTTGTTAATATGTWATGGGTCAGTAGCCTCCTTGATCACATTTTTCAAAGACAACAACCCAACATTCAGCCAAGTAGCATTGTTTTACATTTAGGTCGACATACATTTACATTTTATAAGGAGAAACCCCTTTTTCTTTACATTTTATGACGTCTAAGAACCCTTTGCTAACATTTTATAGATTAACGACCTCTTATCTAGCATTCAGCGAAGGAAYAACCTTTGTTTACATTTAGCGTAGTCAACAACCTTTGTTTTGTTGCGTTTATATTTTATAGGGCAATGACATTTTATAAGGGCAATGACCCTTTCGTTTATTTTAAGGTTACGGTTACGGTAGAATATTGTCCTAAATTTTTAAGTTGATCCGGGTAGTAGTTTTAACGATACAGGCTTGAAGACTTGTACACTCGAGGCTAGTTAGGCTAAATGCGCCGTCTTTAGCTCGTCGAGTACCACTCAACCGATCTGCATGAAATTTTGCACAAGTGATTGAGGTGCAATACTATTTACTATTTACTATTTATTTAGAAAAAGTGTTCCGAAATTTTCACTGAATTTTTAATTTTTTTTTGTAAAAATGTTTGCCAAAATCCAAATTTCATTCGGAGGGGTCGCCGGAAATGGCGTCGCAATGTCTGAGTTAAATTTTTTTTTTTTTTTTTTTCAAAAATTTCAGAATTTTTTTTAATAGTGCCTGTTTGTAACAATAAAATATTCTAATAATATTTCATTTGTTATATGAGAAAAAAATTATCGAAAAAATACTGTTTTTACCCGACGAAAGCCAAGCAACCCCTTTAGCTAACAACCACTGCTCACATATAACGAAGACAACAACCCATATTTACTCATATTATACTGTGGCTCAAATGCATAATCGGACAGTGGCTTTTTATACGAAAGTTTATTTTAGTTGAAATAAAAAAAGCCAGAAAAAAGAACAAAAATGATTCAATTTTTATGATGAGTATTCTCCAATCTCTCATTTTTCATACAACAAAAAAAAAACAACAAGACTAAATTCATTTTTACAAAACTAATTTAACAAAAGCAAAATAAATCAGAATTCTTAAGCACAAACAAATAATCGGACACTGAACAGTATTGTCATAATAGTGCAAAAGAAGCAACAAAAAAATWTATGTTGTATATGTAGTTTGATTATTTTATATCGCAGCTTTATGCTATAGTTGTCCGATCAAAACAATTTTTTTCATTAGGCAATAACACACCAAATTTCGKCAAATTAAAAACAGTTTCATACAGTTGAAATTGCATGGCGGCTTTATGAAAAGAAAAAAACATGAGCAAAATTTCAGATCAATATCCCAACAGATACGTGTAAAAATACAGATATGGCTAAATCAGTTTAGCACAGTCGACATTCCTCGATTTTTTCATTGAAACAAACTTCGTGACAGGATAGAAATATATTTATCTGGATTTTAGTTGATCGTACTAGGACTCAAAATCACTAGCAATCAATAAAATGTGGGATTGAGCTCTGATACTTACTCTTCCCTCTCGCAGTCACAGATACTGATATCACATATCGTAAGTTAAACATAACTCCCAATGCAAMCTAATCCTTTTATGCCCACCCACAAACGGCTCGCTCAATCTTTATCATAACTGAATGCAAACCCATCAAGTGRTCATTGACATATGAACACAGGATTGAATGGGATGCACATTTGTGATTGACAACTACAAAGCCACATAATATGCAAACGTATGCATATATATCTAAAGGTAACATAATACTGAAATGAAGCGACCTGTGCTCCTGTAATTCAGAAATGCTGCTGCACTCCAGTARCTGTTTATTTTAATTACTGAAATTGCATTCGAGTGCGTTCAAATGCTATTTTTGTAACTCACTCTCTCAACTTAGCAGAATTGCAATATGACTGCACGTAGGTACACTCACACACAACCACACAAATATTTTGCAAGTGAATAACCAGATGTACCTGCCTAAATATTCCGGTTAACTTGTGGTTGCATTCACTGCACCTCCCACCTACTTGTTGGTGGCAAATACAGGGTTACGGGCGGCCACGCTTGATAGTAACATAAATGCCCAGCTAACTGGCCAGTTGTAAAGTTAGTCGTTACCGTTGCAGTCACAGCTATGCATATCCATCAGCAATCACTCACGGCTCGGTATTTGCTCTCACAACGAGGAGGCAGAGTAACAGACAAGCTGATTTTCATATCAAAGTTGATTCAGCTGAATTTATGYTAAGTGTCATCATTTGCGGTAAATGGCTATGACACTGCACCAACAATAACAACAACTATATCAAACATGGTTATAGCAAACATTGTGTTACATTGGCAAATGAAATGATAATATTGAAATCAAATGGAGAGCACGTTAGACACGTTATGGATGTTGTGAAGAGAGAGTGAGAGAATATTATAGATGCAAGAAATTTGTACAAAGTTTAAATTGAAACTTAATTATAAATTGGAATTTTAATATTAAAATTAATATTAATCTAATGTCAATGTGAAT
>NW_017536396.1:126068-141012 GCF_001853355.1 Bactrocera latifrons | reverse complement strand
TGCATGCAACCACAAAATAACGTCTCTTAATTTTAATGTGACATTTACCGTGATATTTGATTTCATTTGTAAATAGATTGTTCAAATACAACAACAATAGTGGTATGCAATTRATACYAYAGGCATGCTRCTCATAAATACACATACAGTRTACATATGTATATSTTTTCATATAGGCGTGTTGCTTTACGAAAGCTAGGCATATTTTTGTTGCAACCACATAATGTTGCTGATGCTGCCGGTGAGCATTTAACGTTCCACACGCGCTTAATTAAATTCACTTTAACTACTCGCAGTGCAGTTAATGTGTAGTGCGAACAAAGCCTACACAAACACATACGTAACTACATACATAAATTCGTTATACTATAAGTGAGTGTTTATTTATAAATCAGCCCAAGCGTAGAGCCATCACGCACTCACACTACGTCTTTGCAAACATACACCCACATGCACACGGCAGTATAACTGGATCTCTGCACCGTTGGTTGCGCTTTTCATTGTCCTCTTAATGTTTGTGTAATTGCGTATCTCTGCTTATTTATGATTTAATTAAATGCGTTGCAATAGCAAACAGTAAAGCACACATTGGCCAACACACATACACACATACACGCATAAGCTTGCTTCTTGCATTCGTGCAAGGACACTAGTGAGAACACCGAAGTGCCTCATTACAACACATGCGAAATGCATTCACATATGCAGAAAAAACGCTTGGAGAGGGGCATCATTGGGCATAGATGTGGACACATGCAGTCATGTGAGTATGCATGGCCTTAACTGGCTTCCTTTAATGTCCCCCCCCCAACCGGTGACATTGCGGCTGCAAATGTTTTTCCAAGCTTTCGATTGCCAATTGCCATGACTAAAGTGTGTTTATTTTGATTTTATGAACGTTGAGTACTCAATTGAAAGCATTAATTTCGCCCAAGTCATTACCAGCGGTCATAAAAACTCATTAAAGTGCGGTAATGAGAAATTTAATTAGTTGTTTAAAAAGTATGCCTATAAAGAGTGGTTGATTTATTAAATAAGAAAAAATAATGCTGAATTAAAGGGAAAATATTAACTTTGGTTGCCCAAAACTATAATACCCCTCACAAGTACGTCCCTTATAATAAAAAGATATTTATCTTAAATAATTCGATTAGTTAATAATGCCGCTATATGCTGTAATGCCCGATATCGGCTATATATAGTGATATGTGTGAAAAATTTCAGGTGATATTTCAAAWACTGAGGGACTAGTTCACGTATACAGGCGACTCAGCTGATAATGCCGATCAATTCAAGGTTCACTACTAAATAGAAACTCCACATTTAATAGGGAATGTTTATTATCATTCGAAAGAACATTCTTTGGYAAGTAGTTTTCGTAGGTTCCCTCTTTCAAATGTTGGCCGGTGCTACGTCTCAGATGGACCAGCCGTTGAGTCTAATTTGCGAGCATTTCAATTTGTGCGTCATCGCTRAACAAATTCTGACCCAAAGAACGAACCCATGCCGGTTGGGAAAGTCGAACGGCTGCAGTTCCCGCTCAAGATGCGCCAAGTCGTTCCATATCTCGGTCCGTGTTGCTGCGAACGGCGCCGAATCGATTCTACACGGTTTCGTGTATACTCTCAGCTACGGTTGCTGAAACAAAAACGCCACTGCGTGCTAAAATATTATCCAAAAATGATTGCGGCATCTCAATGTRGGTAATGGTGTTGTGGGTGCGCTTAAAAAGCTGATTATATTGACCATATATGGTGCGAAGTGCGCGAAACACATTCTTCTGTTGAATGGACACCTCATCAGGGTAGGTGTCGGTCTTTGTCGCACCGATAAATGTTGACTAGCCGTCCCTGTAGTGAGCACAACGACGACAGTGAGGATCTTAAGCTTTGGCAGGATTGCATCCAATTGTTTTTTCCACCTGATTAGATCAACGTTTTCTTCGCYGGCCACCGGGGGCACCGAATCGCACATCTTTGGAGCTGGAAGAAAACCATCCATTTGGGTAACATAAACAAGCTTACTGCATTTTTATACGACGCACTATCTCCATGTCGCCGAAGAGTTTACACTCTTCATCTTTCCCTCCAATCCGGTAMTGCTTTGTAAACACAAAGAGAATCAAAAACCCTTTGGAAGTCCTTCTCACGAACGCTCCTAAAGACTTCACATCGCTGTTCGTCTATGCTTCTGCATCATACAGTAATAATGTTAATATTACCTCCTTTTAGAACAGCTTGTTTTTGCGAGTGAGGGTTATACCATCCTTTCCGATTGCCTACTAAACATTTGATGGCACCTTTTGGCAAGAGTAAATCTGTGACTGATTTTGCGGCTAAMATTGTTGTTAGCCTTTACGCTGAATCCTAGATAGACAAAGATGTATTTATCAACAGTGACGTGATCTCTCAACCGTTGAGATCTTTTGTTTGATTACTGGAGGAAAACTTCGTGTTGTCCTCGTTCGTCACCTGACCCATATATGTACTTCGCTTCTTTTTCTATATCAATATTGTCGACGTATGCCAGTAACTGGGGACTCTTTAAAAATATAGGGACTTAATAGCACTTTTGTGGTTTCTGCGACCAAAGTGAAATTATTAAATTATCGCATTTAGTGAATCCTTGCGTAGCTACCGCTCATTTCTCCAGTTCCCTTGGGTCTCCCGATAATGTTGCTATTGATATTACCATATTCCTTAGGAAGAACATGATCAAGAGTAATCATTTAATGCCTTAAATTAATTTAGAACAATTTATTTAAATTTTCTATTGGTTCTTTTTCATATTTTTAGATATTAGATCACCCGCGACAGAAAATTATGGGACTTCACTTCTTTCTGTAGCTCTTCACATTTTTTTTCACTTAGGGGTTTCTCTTTAAGCAGAACTTTAGCTAATTATCCCTAAATAATATCAACAAACTTAAAGATGGATACTCTGAAATAAAATTTAAATGTACAGAAAAAACAASAACAAATATTTATAAACACKTGCTGACCCTGACCTCTGATATTAGGCAGCTACCTTCTATTGACCCCACCTCATTTACTTAGCATAAGAATGAACAGCTACAAAGAGATATACCCTTTCATCATATCCGGTGAAAGGCGGAGTGCAGCAGTAAGGCTTTTGTACGCTAAACCGGAAATTAAGTTAAAACCACAAGCGTCCGCGCGTATTTCCAATCGCTGACCGCTCCTCTCACTTCCTACGTTTTGCGAGTATTACTCACTAGGGCGTGCTATCTAATGAAGAGATATAAATGTGTTGCAACAAAACCTTTGCGTGCTCCTCTCTATTTCCTTTTGAGTTTGACGTTCGGTAATTCTATTGAAAGATAATTGAATTCTTCTGCTTGACGTATTTCGCCGATTGATCAAACAATTTGCCACAGTAGTTGCAACAGCAACAGAAACAAACGTCTACCTATCACGAAGCACCAATCTCTAGCTACAATATTATTCCGACACAATTGCGATTATGTACGTGCAATTGTATCAGCCTTTTCGACGCTCCTAAACCTGCCTCAATTTAATAAACTGCGTATAAATTAGGAGTAAATGTGCTTATTCGTTCGCTCCCTAAACAATGCCTTACTGTAGGGGTTGTTAAAATTTCGCGAAGCTTGTAGTTATAAGACCATCATTAGTTATAAGATTATCATCAGAGATCGTATTTAATTTTCGAACTTGATTGTTTCAAACTACTGTTCGGTTCGAAACCCCAAATCGCTCTTAAATGTATTATTAAGAAATGCATGAGCTCAGTGCCGCTCAATGAAATCACTGGATTAACCAGTGCCACCCAAATCGAGTTGTTTGGCTGGTACGAATTCACCAATACAATTTGGATCGATTCCCGTAAATGATCATTTATCGTCGACAATTATTCTCGGTGCCGGATTCTTTGCAGATTTTCGCTCTAACAATTTTCTACAATTATCCCTATTGTGGGTTAAAAATACGATAAGAAATGCTTCCCCATGATGGTTTAAAACAATGGATTGGTCACTTTCATTCCGACGAAACTTGGGTAGGTTAAGTTCATCCGGTAGGCCAATAAGCCACTCACAAGCCAATTTTGGTTCTTTGCGTTACCGGATAGAGGTGCATGAGGAGTCATCCTTTAGGAGGCCTGCGCTTGAAGCGAATTTTAACAAACTCTGCGGTTTCACTAGATACTTAGTGCAATGTATCATACCGTGGGAACCTCAGATGTTGACAGCGTAGTTTTGCCCATGGGGGCCCATGTGCACAAGAGATACTCTATTATTTCCCTAGTAACTTGCTCTAGACATTTCCTGCAGTCTTCTTGATCTAACAGCCCCTTTCTGCGGGCATTGACCAGTTAGTCATCCGATCATGTTCCTACAAAATCTTCTAACGAGTGCCAAATAGACATTTGTGTACTTCCGATCTAACGTTTTGCACATGACTTTTGCAGTTTTGTCAGCAGGTACCTCCTTTCTTCGAGCTTTCATTTTCTTTGCCTTGCTTCTGTCCAGATCGGAAAACCTGGATAGCTTTCAAATAATATTTAAAATAATTAAATATATTTTTTATGTCCATCTGTATCAGTTCCGAACTCGTGGAAACGTGGTAGTCCTCTTTTCGTAGAGCAGATCTTAAAGTAAAGTGATCTAAGTCAATATTCTTCTCCTGTTAAGAGCACATTAATTTTTAATATCCGCAAGACAAAATCTACGATCTCGTAAATGCTCTTAATAAATAATTAGTTAGTTTAGAAATCAAGAAAATGTTCTATCTCAAGCTGCTGTACTGAAGCTACATAGTTGTGCTTAGATACTCCTCCACCCATTGCATAGCGTTTGACCACTGTTAAAAAGGAGGGCCTAATTATGACGGTAGAAACAAACCAGACAAAGTAACAGCCGAAAGTTCAAGAAGAGATATGAAAACCCCTAACAGCATTCCCAATGTTCTTCATTCTTCGTACTAAGAGGCACTAAAGGCAGTTTCTTTATTTCACCTATTATTTTTGGTAYAACTAAAATACGAGTATGTACTTGGAAAATAGAAATAAAGTCCACTTAGTTCCAATTGTAATACCTACTATCCCGCAATGAAATTTATTTATAGTAGCTGACCTTAGATATCTAGCATAGTGTGTGAAAGATTAAGGCCCACCGTCAAAAAACTGATTGGACCCTATCAGTGTGGCTCTAAGCCTGGAAAACAAACTGCTAGCTAGACATTCACCATGCGGCAAATCTGGGAAAAGACCMGTGAAAAGAGAATCGCCACACACCTCCTCTTCGTCGATTTCAAAGCTGCTTTGACAGGAGGAAAGGAGCTGACTTTATGCCGCTTTGTCTAAATTTGGTATTCCTGCAAAATTAGTACGGCAATGTAAACTGCCGTTGAGCAATACCAAAAGATCCGTCGGGATGGGGGAGGACCTCTCCGAGCCGTTCGATACCAAACTAGGTTTCAGACAAGGCAACTCCCTATCGTGCGACTTCTTCAGTCTACTTCTGGGGAGAATAATTCGAGCTACAGAGCTGATTWGAGAAGGTACAATCTTGATGATATTTATATCACCGCCCTCAACAACTGCGGTRAGGAGGAGGATCCTACCTCAATTTATGCCGGAATATTCAAAATGAACTGCGGCATAGAGACGGATCAAAGGATATTGATATCTCTCTTTGTTTCCAGTTTGGTAAACAAAAGCAGAAATTGCATTCTTGGATTCCATCAGATACAAAAGCTTGAATACCTATATTSAAAAATCATAACAGAGATAAATTGAAATAACCAAATGGTTTTAACACAAAACTGAAAGACGGTTCTAAGGTAAACCGTAAATAAGAAGAATATTAGGAAGCCTGCYACCTGCTCTTATTCGTAACTATTTCTCGGATCAACCTCAAAAATTTGGAGAATATTTTCAAATATGTTCATACTTCCAATTTACTTATCTAGATCTTTTGAAATTCACAAGTGACCTTAGATAGACTACTCTTATCTAGGGACTTTCTTTTGCAAAAAAAAAAATTAAATTTCAAATCCACTTGTATTTTATCTAAGAAAACATTATTACCTGACAGATGCTGRCTGCTTAAATATTATCTGGTAAGTATGCATATATGACTGCATGTACATTTAAAAGCTTTGTTGCCAAAAGACAAAGAGAATTTCATATGCCACATGTGGCATGCCTGCAGTAGAMTTTCCTTTCTTCTGCCATTACGCACATAATAATAAAACACATAAATTTCATGATATTTTATTAAAAATAGTTAAATGAGCATAAGCGCGCGAGCGTGAGTGTGCGTTTTGAGCGGCGAAGCGCCGTGTAATTGTGACTCGCTGTGTTCACATGCGTTCAAAGAATTTATTAAAAATTCAAGTGTTGCCATTTCGCTGACAACGACAAAATGTAATGAGATACACGACGCACTTCGACACAAGGATTGTTAAATACCTTTCTGGTTGTCGGTGTAGGCGTGCGCCTGTGTGTATGCAATACAGACTGCCACAATAGTAGACAGCGCCAAACATTGGCAGTCACTCAAAAGGCAAAGCAAAGCAAAGCAACCTGAGCCTCGGCAACAGCAAGCAGCTTCACATACACACGCGCACAGTACAATGTAAATRATTTTTGCATAATTTATTCGATGATTATTACGAACGATGCCAATGTGAAGAATTCGCCAGTCGCTCCTCGGCGGTTTGCTTTTGTATGAATGCTCCGCATTGTTAGGTTGCTTTGTGGTTGTTACCATTGTTGCTGTGATCCTTTTACGAAATTATGTTGTTACACTAAGGCAGGTATTTGACGGCATGTATCCTGCAAAGTCGAAGAAGCTGCGTCTCTTTTTATTACACTCGCACGCGCTCAACTGCGGGGGTAGTGTGTCTCAAAAGCAAAAAGCAAGAGCTTGAAATGTGAATTGTGAATATTACTCCATTTTAATTTTATTTCTTTGCGCCACTTATTTAATGTTAGATTTTTGTGGCAGCTGCTCACGCATATGCAAAATGATAATGGAAATACCCGTGTGCATTAAACAGATAGAATAGAATAAATTTTTAAGAGGTTACATGGGTTTACCGGTTTCAAAAAATCGGTATTAAATTCTACAGCACCTCTACAATATTGTCCAAAAACTTCAAGTTGATCCGAGTAATAGTTTCGGAAATACGGTGCTCGGAACTAGCTAGACTAAGTGCGCCGTCTTTAAAYGCGTTGGTTGGCAAGATTTCTCAAGAACTACTCAACCGATGCTCATAATTTTTTTTTTCGTTTACAATTGTATGAAAAAAATGCCGCGAAATTTTAACAGAGATTTTAATTTTTTGTGCCAAAAATGCAATTTTTCGATATTTTTTCCTTCTTTCAAGTTCAAAGTTAAGGTTTAAAACCCTAAAATACTATTTTTCACTTTTGATGATCATGTAAGGAGTTATGCTGCCAAAGCGGGCGCATCTTTTTTCAAAGGTTTCACCGGAAATGGCGTCGTAATGGCCGAGTATAAAATATTTTTTTTTTCGAAAATTTCAGAATTTCTTTGTTAATAGTGTATATTTGTWACAATAAACAATTCTTATAAAATATTTAATTTTTTGTATGAGAAAAAAATGTTGAAAAAAKCTGTTTTTTAACAGGATTTTAACCCATGTACCCCCTTAATCGTTCACAGTGTAGCGTGTTAAGATTCATCTAAATAGGCACATATCTTCACCAAAAATGTTCCTGTTTCCGAGAACTCAGGAGTTTAACGCATTCCTGCAATTCTTTGCTATACCGAAATTAATGTGGTACGTGGTTGCCTTCTATATCCTCCGATCTCCCATCTGGAGGCCTTCTTTAAAAGTGGAAATTCCGCTTGGAAGCTGCTGACTAAATGTGGTAGACGGATAGAAAGAGAGATGTTAAGATCATCGGTATACTCCGCCCCTACTTCGCAGTCAATGTTGTGTCGGGCGCCACAGGTAAAGGTAATATCCACCTCTGTCAATAAACCACTTCTCTTTTCACGTCTAGAAGACAACCTCACGCTCTGTCTGGCTCTGCCTATGTATGTTTAACAAACACGAATTCAAACTATCTCGTTCTAAGCGAATTTCGCCCTTCCTTACCTGTTTTTGTTGCCTATCAACTACTTACAAGTGCATGCTACCTTTCTTTGTCGCATTTGTGATTGCTCATTTACATATGCACACTTGCAAGCACATTCACCTGCGTCATTTGATTGTCTCGTCACATTTTTGCTAGGACTTTGCGCTCGCCTATGCATTGAGAGCTAAGAGCAATCTTATTCTCTAGCGATTTGAGATTTTCAGAAGTAAACGTCGCCTAGCGCATATGCTGGTAATAGTACTCATCTAAGTTATAGGTATTAGCGTTATACCCAGCAGTACAAATAAGCAATTTTAAAAATAATTTTTGCGATATCATAAAGGACAAAAGAATGATTAGACAACAAAGACCTGCAGTAAAATAGTAGTWAAGTAATAATTTTTTCTTTTTTAACTGAAGAATTTTTGGAAGTTCCGTCTATACGAGATATTAGTACTTGGTAGCATGGCCATGATTTTTAGTAACAGTAATACAAYGCCTCTTCTTCTTCTTTTTAGTGGTATGTTCTGCCATGCCTGCTGCACTACGGTCCACAACTCATTGTTGTTTTTGGGTTCGTCATTCCATACGGCTTTCTTAATGTCTGCCCAAAGGTTTTCAATGGGATTGAGGTCAGGGGATTGAGCTGGCCAATCCATGACCTCAATTCCATTGACCCAAAACCACTCGTTTGCCACCCTACCGGTATGTTTCGGGTCATTATCCTGCTGAAATATCCATTTCAGCTTCATGTCCTCTTCAGCAAATGGCATCATAATATTCTGCAATATATTCACGTAWGCGTAATGGTCCATTATGTCAGTAATTTTGTAAATTGGGCTTGCGCCTCTATAAGAAAAACAGCCCCAAACCATGATACTCGAAGCATGGGGGCTTCAAAGTTTTTGTGGTAAACCTGTGGTCGTACTCTGTATTAGGGGGGCGTCTTGCATACTAACGGGACCCTTTAACGCCGTATAAAACCACTTTCGACTCGTCAGTCCACAATATGTTGCAACACTTCTCAATCGGAAAAGGTAAGTGTTCTTTGGCGAATTTCACACGTCGAGCTACATGATTTTTTTTAGAAGCGGTACTTCTCGAGGACTGCGGACATATAAATTATGTTCACGTAAAAGTCTTCTTACTGTATGAACACAGCAGGGCAAGTTCAGTTTCGAACCTCTACAGCCGACATTGTAGACCGAGTCTTAACACATCTTACAACTTTACGTACAGAATTATTTTTTTTTATAAATAATTGCGTTGCGAATCATTGGGGCTGAACACCCTACTAAACTTTCTACTTCTTTGTATGTTTTACCACTGTTTATGAGAGATTGAATCCATTTTCGTTTCTCTTCACTGCAGTGCTTCCCGCGGCCCACTAAAATATGCACAGTCATATTTTTTACCTTTTTTCATTGGATAATATATAAAATAAAATAAAAATTACTTTTTGATTGATAAAAATAAAATATTTTTTAGTAAAAATAATTTGTGTCCAATCAGCTCACCGTTCACTACTATTTTAATGCTCGCTCATATGAACAGATATCACAATATAATTAGCTGTAAAAAAGTAACGGTAAGTGTTTCGCACATATTGTTGTGTAATACAGAAAATATAACTAGAATAATAGTCAACTTCAATACCATTAAAGAAACAAAATTTAAAGCAAAACTATTTTTGTCAATAGCCACTACAATTTCAATGCTCGCAACTGTATATACGACTGAATCTAAACTAGATAATCGAGTTGGAGGTGGCGCCTTTTCAGCAAAATTAGATACTAGAATCTTCTTCTGTTTACCAAAKCACTACAGTGTCTTCCATGCGGATACCACAGCAATTAACGAAAGCCTTTTGTTCTGAAAAAGGGTGTGCTCACAACAGATTAATAAGGGGCTTTGAAATCACTAAACTATATTGGGATTTCATCAAAGATAATGAAAGAATGACATGATGTCTTGATGGATTTCATATTGCACCTGAAATAGAGACCACAGTGATATGCTTTGTAACAGTGAAGTACCGCCAAAGCAGTTCATCACCCTATAATTAGAGTATTTGTATACACTTAGCCTTAACCATCGGGTGATTTTTTGACAAGCACCGTGCAAATTTATCATAATCTGCCTTAAATCCAACTAAAATGATTACCCGATAAGGAACTTTCAAGAAAGAACACATTTAGCGAACAATATGTGACGGTCTTTTCATTCACATTTACATAAAATCTGTATTAGCACAAAAATTCACCACTGGGTGCTATCGTTAAGACACAATTACACCTTTCCCAAGTGAGCAGCACCGCACTAAGAATAGGTAAGACGGCGTTCGTTCATTTCGTTTTTTCTTTTATTTCATTAAGCCATTCAAAGTGAGACTCACTCAGTCAGTCAGTTCGTCATACAGTCGATTGCTCATTGCCACTTTATCCACTTTGCATTATTACATAACTGAGTAGCTTAGCTAAGCTTCGTCTTGCTCAACTCAAATCCACACAATTTCATTTTAATCACATTTCCAAGGCAAAACGACAAGTGTCCTTATGGCAGTGTTCGTGACTGTTCGTGTCGYCGCCTTGTCATCTTATATTTTACGATTATTGCGTTGTACTTGTACTTTTCTTATATTATATATTTATGTGTATTATTCTAGTGTGCACTTGTTTGCTTGTTATTGTTGTTAATTTTGTTGTTGACATGTCACCATGCAGACGTAATCAAAAAGGTAATCAACATAAAGTTACACTTGTCACAATCATAAATGCCTTAAGTGTTTTATGTGTAATCATATGGAGGGGCTGCAATCATATACCCTGATGTTATGGATCATCTCTCAAGTTGTGCAATATCTGAGTCCTTCAGTGTATGCTTTTGTACTGTTTATAAGAATGGACCAAGCGCTATTTAAGTCGTCTATAAACCAATATTAAAAAATTTTGATCGAACTCCAAATTTGCTTTCAATTTTCGATACAATTAGTAAATTCAACAGGTACCCAGCTATAAAACATGTTATTATTGTAGCAACAGAATACAAAATTTTAAGGATTACCGTCGAAATCCTTGAATACATAAAACTCTTGTTGATTCTGGCGACTGTTKGTTGCGGAAACGACGATATGCCTCAGGCTGGGGCTGAGCCTCATCTTCTTCTTTATTGGCATAGACAACGCTTGCGCGGTTACAGTTGAGTTTATCACAGCGCGCCACACGTTTCTCTTTTTTGCTATGTGGCACCAATTGGAGATTTCAAGTGTTACCAGGTCCTTCTCCAACCAGAGTGGGGGTCTCTTTCTTCCTTTGTTTACCCCGGTGGGTTCTGCGCCATATACTCTCCGAACTGAAGTGTTTACATCCATTCGATGATGTCGTCGTATATCTCGTACATCTCATGGTTCCATCGACTACCCCWTTCGCCGTTGCCAATCCGCAAAGAACCACAAATCTTCCGCAWGGCCTTTCTCTCGAAAACTCGTGCACCAGCAGTGGCGTGCGATTYAAGYCACGAGTGTGAYGACTGTTTGTTAGATGACAGGAGATATTTCTTYTTGCCCTCGTTCACTACCAGACCCATTTGCTTCGTTTCTTTATCCAGTCTGGAGAATGTAGAATTAGTCAACAACATCGGCGTACCTAAGCAGCTGAACACTCTTATTGAGGATTGTAGATGGTGTGAAACGTTGTTTGGTATTGAACAGCTGGGAGAAGTCCTTCCCGATCAACCTCAGTTTTCACAGCCGTATTAGTTTTGCGGGGATACCAAATTCTAATAGCGGTATATGGGCAGCTACTTTTCGCTGTCATAAGCGGCTTTGAAATCAATKAAGAGGTGATGTGTGTCGATCCTTTTCTCACGTCTATTTTCAGAGATTTGTCACATGGTGAATATTTGTTGATTTTTCAGACCTGAAGCCATACTGATAAGGTCCTCAGTGGAATTTAATCTTTCTGTTGAGGAGGCTTATCACCACGTAGTTGGCCCAGATTGTGAGATATTTTTTTTCAATTGGGCAAAGCAGACTTAAATTCCAAAAGTCGGGCATGCTTTCATCCCACCCCATTCTACATAGAAGCTTATGAATGCATTTTTTCAGTTCCTCGCCGACGTGTTTGAATAGGCCGGCCTGCAATCCATCGGTCCCAGCCGCTTTGATTTTCTTCATAAGGGTAATTGCTTTTCGTACCTCATCATAGTCGGGCGATAGAACATCTATTTCATCGTCATTGATTGAGCATTCGTGTTCGCCATTTCCAGATRGCATTCGGTAGGCTGACGAAGTGCTTTCTCCATAATTATAGTATGATCCAGGCATTAGTCACCATATCACCTCTGGGGGTTCGACGAGAGTTAATTTCTTTGTTGTGATAGCTTAAATCCATTGTATGCTTATCTCCATCTATTCGAGATTCTTGTTGAGTTTAGTAGGCATATAGCAAACAGATGAGGTAGGAATAACTAATATAATAATATATAATATATAATATAGGAGCAGAAACTTGTTTTTTGCAAGAATTAGTCCAGGTATATGAAGTTTATATTGAAATCTATTCATTTGTATACCTGTTTTTTTTTTTTGGAAATTTGGTTTGTTGATCTTTCCGGCTTGTGATCTCCTTCTCATTAGCTTCATCAAATTATGTTAAGAGCGACTAGGAAAACCCAGKGAGCTTTGTCAAGTCGACACTGTTCGATATGTATTCTATATAAAATAATTTAGAGGCTGTTATCCTTAGCTCTTCATACTGGAACATCCCACGTTTCTGTCAAGTGTAARTTCATAACATAGCTAGCTCTTTTTTGACAGATTATTTTAGGGAATCGCCAATTGGAAAGATTTCGCAATAAAAGTTTTATCTACTTTTTTTCCTTAAATGTCTTAAAAAATAATCTAAGAACATGTCCCCAAAGATATAGAGGCTAGACGGGAAATAGTGACCCAGCGTGTAGCAAATATATAAGCGCTTGGGCAGAAAACGAAAACTTTGACTCGCGATTTCTCGGTTTTTAATTTTTACGATTTTCCTAATTGGCGGGCGGGATAGAAACAAACTAAACGTCGCGATGTATGGAATTGGGGCAAAATTTATTATCTTTGGCATTAAATTACTTCTATTTAAACTAAAAAAATTATGAAAAGTCAAGTTTGAACATAAATATTTTTAAATATTTTGGTCAAAAGCCACTTTTCTCCAATTTATAAAAAAAATGTAATTTTTTTTTATTTTTTTATTTTTTTTTAGTTTAATTAGTAAAAAATATGAACCTCTTTGAATTTTTCGCTTCCGACAGAAATTGCGACCTGCATCCTAACCGCTGTTCGACAAATGCACATGCGAGATGCATCGGGCAATTGCTTTCCAAAGTCAGAATATCAAAGATTTCGTATCCAAAAAATTTACGAATGATGTTTAAACATATAAACTCTAGAAATTTCGCTTTAATCGATTATTTATCTCCCAAAAAACTCTTCAAAAAAATTAAGCCTCTAAAGCAGGCTCCCAGTTTGTGAATATAAAAAAGGAACAACAAACCAAACTCAACTATACATATATCTAACTAATTAAAAAAATAACTAATTTAATTTATTTGAAATTAGTTTGAATGGAATTGAATAGTTTGAGTTTGAATTCCTTAAGTCAACTACTAGAATTTATATTTTCTATTTCCTTAACTTTCAACTCCACCTCACGACTGTCAACCATTAAACCACTGTATAATAAATCATCACTTTTCCAACTCAAAAATGTCATGGCAAGTCAAACAGCTGTGACCATAAAATCAACCCAAAAAGTCATTACATTTATTTTTTCTACCATATTTATATGAGCATATCTAAAATATTCACTTCCTAGAGAATAACAAAAAAAGAAAAATAAACAAAATTCTTCACGCTCGCAATGAAAAAGGAATGCAAATACAAATACATACACACTTTATGTATATGAAAGCATATCGTTTGGATGAAGTAAAAAAAAGCGTGCACTTGCGCCTAATAGTATGCAAAATATGACACCGCGCCCACTGCACGCATCGACTGTCGCGCACGTCTTCCCCGCCCGCTCATCAAATGTAATTTGAATCCATTTGTCTAACTTGTCTGCGCGTCCTTTGGCTCGGCAACTAGCCGCATTGTTGTAAGGAATATAAAAAACAAATGCGAAAAACCCCAAAACAAATGCTAAGTACCACATTTTGTAGCGGAAATCATAAATTGGCTGTTTCGTATGTCATTTATTATCATTATTTGCTCGAAATGATGTCAGAAAAAGCGRCGGAAAAATGGGAATTTAAAATGAAAAAGGAGTTTCATGTACAACTGTAAATAAAAATAAACAAATTTTGAGAAAAACACTTTATGTACATAGCAGGAAGATTGTGTGTTGTAGAATAAATGAATTGAAAGCATTGAAAATTAGCTAAAAAATTAAAGCACGAAAGTCAAAATTATACTGAATACGCAATTATATTTTCTAGGGTGGCAAATTGTGACCGAATCTCGCGAAGAAAAATTTTGATTGAAAACGAATCAGCACATTCATTCTCTTATAGAACCTAAGTTTTCAAAAATGTGGTTTCAAGGCTTTATTTATTGCTTCAGGTGTTTTACAGCCTTCTTCTTCCCATCAATGTGACACTTTACCCTTTTTGGTATACTATATATGTATATATATTTCTGAGATCTAGTATTCACTAACAAATTACTCGAAAATGGAAGATGGCGTTGGTGCGGCGATATACTGTCCACAGTTAGTCATATATTTCAAATATATATTGCAACCTGCTGGCAATTTCATCTTCATAAACGACCAAGGTAGTAACCTCGTATCGCATATAGGCCAGAAAG
>NW_017536396.1:124119-125625 GCF_001853355.1 Bactrocera latifrons | reverse complement strand
CAAAAAGTTTAGCTAAAGATGATTATTATAATATATAGTATACTATACTTATACTGTAAGTATATTCGAAAAACCGACTTAGCTTGCTAAAGAGTGCACCCTTGTCACTATTTCAACAGATTGGTAGCGAATTGGTACTCCTTATCCTCTTGCGCACTACCGTTGAATCTATGGACCTCCCGTGAGCACAAAATGGTCAACAATMTCCTCTGAACTATTTGTTCTTAGCAAGATCCATCTCATCGCCATGGAAGGCATACTGACTAAAATTTTTCTCSCCTGTCCTGTGTTTGCGAGTCTGAGATTGAAGCATCTCGATAGGCACACTTTTAGAAAACCTRATGAAATTGCTGCGATTAATATTAGCCACCTTATCAACATTTTTCACAGCTGTACAATTGGGATGCTGTGTCACTACTGTTGCGAGGATCAATCTTACGACCTTAACAAGCTTATAGTTGGGGAATACCGCTTTCTGATAGTTCTTGGTTAGATGTAAATTCTAATATCCTGCAAGGTCTCATCTGGTAAAGTGCACATTAAGCTAATAAGATGTACCAAACTTCAAAAACTACCGAAAAAATAAGAAAATAAATTTCTTCCTGGCTSTAATAATAACCTATTCATATAGTGRAGTTGTAAATCACAATATTTTTTGAGATCAAAACCCAAAAACTAATACTTTCCTTTCATTAGCTTCTTCGGTATTCTTTCAGCAAGTAATTTTGCTTCAATGCGTAATCGAGAAAACTAAATAATGAAGTTTTCCGAGCTGTAACGTAGCGCTAACCAGACAGATAGAGATCCTAACTCAGAATTACATAGTATGTAAAAATTATAAAAATATAAATGCAACCATTTACTGGAACCTCAACAAAGGAATTGTGTAATTTTTACAAATGAAAGATATTTAAAAAAAAACTCTACCGCTTTAAGCTACAAATCAATGGATTACAATTACAACTTTTTTATACGCCAAAAACAATAAGAGAGCGAACATTTTATACGGCGCGCCGACAGGCATACGCAGACGGTCATTTGCCTRCGCTCACTTCCACGCAGCGGCAGCGACAGTGACAGTGAGGTTGGCGGCTGCACAGCGGGCATAACGGACGCAAATCAAATCCGTACACTCGGTCGCATTTCCACAGCCACCCACCGGCATTTGGTGGGTGTGACGCTATATTACATAACTCCCACACAAGCGGCGGCTTAGCGGGAGATTTTGGCAACAACATTCGGTAATATTCTCATTTTACGCTACTTATGTCCGTTATGCGAGCATGAATTTTATTACACAAGCAAAACGCCTGCAACTACAACAGAAACAATAAGCGTTTAATAAGCCACATTTCGATAGCGTCGACGACGACAGCGCAGTTGGTAGGGGCGCAAAATAAAAAGCGGCGGAAAAAATATATTAAGACACATTATTTTTATACGCGTCTGGGGATTTTTTCTTCGCTCTTTTGTGTTTTTATCTTTGCAAGATGCTTACTTGTATTC
>NW_017536396.1:103766-123892 GCF_001853355.1 Bactrocera latifrons | reverse complement strand
TAGTGCTTTTTAACATTTTTCTCTTCTCTTTTAAGTTTTAATTTTATATCGACTTTCGTCGACCGGCTGCAACCGCTATTGATACAGTAGCTTAGCCGCTTAACTCGAGTGCTTTTCACATGCTAGCAAATTGTGGGATTAKCGTTAGACCACTCATCCATCCCTGCTTAGACTCTTCAGCCTTTAAGTGGCAAATCAAAAAAGTGAGCGAAATCAAAGCAACGATTWAGTATTCGATATTATAGCTACGCGCTTTGGGATTAATATTGAGCAGTGGACGCATTCTTTGATCTTTTTTAAGAAATCCCAAATGCCAACAGAAGTGCTTGTCTTCAGGTTTGCTTGGGAGATGCCGGTAGCTTTGAATAGGGAACACCAAACGCAAACTACAGGACCTTTTGATAGAAACGATAGCTCTCTTTACAAATGAATGATATTGTAATAATTTACGACGGCTTATGATTTTTAGTGGAATGTAGTTATTACTGAATCAATGGAATAATGCTTAACTTTAGGTTATGCGAAATAATCCATAGTATGAGCGACAGTAGCTTCGAAAATTTCATTATTTTCGACTGAACTTTCTTAAACTGTACTAATATTTTAACGCTCGAATATTTTATAAATGAGTATGTGATCAAAAGTATTGCTTCAGGAAATATGTTTTTCTATACCTCGCAAACACCCTAGAAAGAAGACCGCAGGAAAAATCGAAACCCGCAGAAGCTAGTACCTACCAACATTGCACAAAATCAGCTCTCAGCATGGAGTTAATTCTTAGCCATGGTTTTTGACGAAGGAAGTGAGACGTCTTTTCAGACAAAAAAGAGGGAAACCGAAATGCGTGAATGCTGYCCGAAAGGCGTAMTGTTCTAAAATTTTACGTTAAGATRCGGCGACTAACATAAGGTTTCAAGACCGGAGYAATMWTGTAAAAYCCTAAKWGRTGATGAAGTGACTGATGCCTAGWGCATACTGAAATTATGGAAGCAACACTTCTCCAACTTGCTAAAAGTGAAAGCCAGTGAAAGCCAACTCCACATTCGATGACGATGGAGCAGCGGTTCCATTGTCCGATCATTAGCAATTTCGAATGGCAATTACGCTTCTGAAGAATAACAAAGCGACGGGGGCCGATGGATTGCCTATCGAAGCTGTTTATATAAATATGGCGGCGAAGAACTGATAAAGAGCATACATCAACTTCTTTGTAGAATATCACAACAAGGGAGACCCACAATCCGGGAAAATTACCGTGGGATAAAATACCTCATCATCGCATATCAGGTTCTAACGAGTGTACTGTGTGAAAAATTAAAGACCACTGACAACCAACTGATTTGGGCCTTATTAGTGTTCCTGAAAAATCAACAGTTTACCAGATATTCACCACGCGCAAATCTTGGAAAAAGACCCATGAGAAGGGGATCGACACACACCACCTCTTTGTTGATTTTAAAGCTGCTTATCTCCTGTGATGAAACAAACAGTCGTTGAACTCACAACTTAGCCTCCACGTCACAGYTGACAGTCATAACTTCGAAGTCGTAGATAATTTTTTCTATCTTGGAACCAACAATAAAGTCAGCCTCGAAATTTTACAAACAAGTGCTACTTTGGACTGAGTAAGCAATTGAGAAGTAAAGTCCTCTCTAGACGAACAAAGACCAAATTATACAAGTCACTCATTATGCCCGCTTCCTGCTTTATGGTGCAGAGGCTTGGACGATGACAACATCTGACGAGTCGACGTCGCGAGTTTTCGAGAGAAATACTCTGCGGAAGATTTATGGATCTATGAGATATCCAACGACATTGACATAGTTCAGCGAACTAACGGACAGCGGCTACGCTGGCTAGGTCATGAATAGACGAAAACACTCTAGCTCTGACAAATTTCGACGCAATAACCGCCGGGGGAAGCAAAGGAGAGGAAGACATCCACTCCGTTGGAAAGACCAGGTGCCAGGACGACAAAAAAGACGAAGAAGATTGGCGAAAAACTGGAACAGCCAGAACCTCTCCATTGAGCTCCCGGAGCTTCTGGCGATTTAGTATCAATAACCGCCGGGGGAAGCAAAGGAGAGGAAGACATCCACTCCGTTGGAAAGACCAGGTGCCAGGACGACAAAAAAGATGAAGAATATTGTAGAAAAACTGGAACAGCCAGAGCCTCTCAATTGAGCTCCCGGAGCTTCTGACGATTTAGTATCTATGTGTATGACCTCTGGCATTGTCAAGATGAAATAGAATTCGTCTCGTATCGGCCAAAGTTGGTGTCGTCTCTCAAAATTTATAAACCTCTTACACACTGTTTCCAAAATGAAATCAAGTTTGAAGTACATAACCTCAAAAGACAAATTTATTGTCAAATCACTTGTATAATCTCTACGAGATCGTGCAATAAAATTAAAAATCGCTTTAATTCCTCCCCACAGACAAGTTACCAGCAAATTCTTATCTCAACATAATTCTACGAGAAACAAAAGTTACCATAACGGAAATAWGGCAAATTTTATTAACTGCAAATCTTATTTGCATGTTTATTTTACATAATTTTCCGAAAGCGTTTGCGTTAAGGCATTAAACTCACAATAAACCCCGACCCAAGCGACACACGCTGCCACCTCCACAGCAAAGAAACTACAGTGTCTTCACTGCTGCTGCGAATTCGCAAATAATTTCTGGTYGCTTTTCCACTTGTTAACCGCTGKGAGGGGATCGCCTGCGAGGGGATGATAAAATTCGATTTGCGCGAAATGTTAATGCAACTGTCAATGCCAACACAAGCGAGAGAAGCGAAAAAACAAAGGAAGTAGAAATAAAAATCAGGCAGGAAGTAAATAGAAAGCACAACAAAAATTAAAACAACACCCAAACGAAATAAAATAAAAACAAATTTCACGCTCCAACTCAGGAAGCTGCAAAAACCCAAACCGCGAAGAGATTGGAAAAGGAAAAATTTGCATACGCTGAAATGAGAATGGGAACTAACTGTGACACGGTGACATTAAATGCGCAGCTACAATTGCTAAGTGCCACTTGCCACATGCCACATTATGCGGAGTAGCAGGCAGAAAACGCGCGAGCAGCAAACGATTCGTCATATTTCAACGCGGTACAACAACATAAGGTAAACAAAGAAAGCTAACCGAAAAAAACAGCAGCAAATATGAAGGGGCGAACAAAATTTGGACAGAACCGGAAAAAATGGAACCGTTGTACAATCTGGTTTGAGATTACGAGATTTTCCAAAACAAAAACTATGAGAAATTAATTTACAATTTCGGAACTTTGAGAAATACCGTTAAAAAGTAACCTATTTCTTTATAAGCACTGTCTGGTGGCGACAGAAGGGGCTGACAGATCGARAAGAAAATTTCTAAAGCAATTCCCTAAGGAAACAATGGGTCAACTCTTGTCCCCTTATCCCGCATCGGCAAGGCTATGCTGTAACCATCTGGGGTCCCAACAGTATGATACACTTGAGGAGGTATCGATAGTGAGGCCGCAGAGTATGTTAAAATTTGCGGCAAGCGCAGGCAGCCTAAATAAGGACTACTACTCATGGACCTAGTAAGTGAACGCCATCTGACCTAAGCTAACCTATGAGCAAACTCCATCCACATCTGAAAATAACAATAACATCGAAACAGTTAAAGAAACAATGCTCCAAAATATTATCGATGATATAAGATAGATAACAGAGGGTCGCAACATATCTTTTGGATCGACTCAAATACATTTTGATAAATGTTTTGAGCAGAAATCGTGTCAATGCCAGACTCACACCGAAAGACTTTACCTTTTGCAAAAATGACGTCGAAGGAAGGTGGCAAGGAAGATGTCTGACAGCGTATATGAGGACCCCAAATGCATCAATCCCTTCATTACGGTAACGAGACGAGGGCTTATGAATATTACGTAAAAATGTTCATCAGTCCAGTGAATGACGTTCTACAAACGAGCCGAAACCGACAAAATCGAAATTGTCCGAAGGCACTGAAGACCATTTACATTAGAAGAAATGCTTAAAGGAGACTAATTTGGAGACAATAAAATATATGTTTATTTAAACTAGTTAGTTTGGTSAGTCTGGGTCAAATTTGATCACATTTTAGCTCGTTAAGKTTCTAATAAAAGAAGCTGTGAAGCTTTTTGCAGAACCTTGTAACATCATCTCGATGTATTTCGGTATAAAATAGTAAGACGCACAAACTCAAATGAATTTCAGTAGCACATTCCTCTTCCGAAAGAATGAAGACTCTTCCCCTATAGTACAATTACCAATGAGTATTTCCATTGAGTTTCCAGTGATTAATGCATTATGTTTTTGTGAGAACATTGAATTCCAGTTTTTTCTGTGATCTAATGAGCTTTACCCTGAAAACTTCAGAACCCTTCTGCAACACATCGCAGTTGGGTATAAAAGTATTGAACTKAATCGTGACTTTCGTTTAGAAAAATCAACAAGAGAGTACGTCATTTGCCACTTGCCATTTGCCGATATCGACATCTCATCCAACATTCATCCGGAAGCGATTATAACGCCAAATCCGCCCTGTCGCAGCGGCTTTGCGGTTTGCACGCTCGGCAATCCGCGTCTAAGCTGTGACGCATTAAATTGTGCTTGCCTAATCAATACGCCATTGCTGACTGAATGACTGACACTTTCAAATCAACCACCTTTCACCGCTCGCCACCGSCGCCGCTTAACTTTTGTTTAAATTGTAAATTCATATTTTTCCTCATTTCATATTCAAATTTGTTTTTCCCCCACTTACGGCAAACAAKAGCAATAGTTGCTACGGTGTAGCGAATTTTTATTTGTTTTTCTTCGATTATTTTTCGACTTTTGCATTTTTACGAGCTAACACGGCCCGGCCGACCGAACGGCCTACTTTCACTTGCCGACTTTCGCCGCACAGCATCTGTTTCATTTGCATGTGTCCTCCCCATTCCTTCGTGGTTTCCGTGTACTGTGCAGCCACGGCTTGCTTTATGTCCTGTAAGTGGATCGCAGTCTCATTTTTTGCTGGTTTAATTTTACGCTGATTGGTTTTATGTAGTTATTGTTGCCGATTTGCTGTCTGCCTGTGCAAATACGCGTCGAGTGCGATAAGCCAATGCGCAACTGAAAATTTTAAATAAATACCAGCAAAGTGGAAAGAATCAATAGCTACTTAATGCGGGGCAACGTTGGAGATATGAAGTTGTGAAATATTGGGAAAAATATGCCAGATTGGTAAGTATTTACTTCAAAATATAAATAAAGCAGACAAACGAGATATGATCGGTTGATAATTTTTAGACATATTTTTACTATCAAGTTAAGTGTTTGTATGTGCACAATGCCTAAGATCTAGAAAATATCGTTGTAAGATTATTCCTAGACTATGTTTCCCCGCTGCAATTAACRGGTGATCCAAGTAAAGGTCTTTTCTACAACTGTCATGTTATTTTTGTTTAGTAATGCTTGGCTTTTCTTACATTACGTACTGTAAAGAATGTGTTTCGCCCGCTTCGCTCACGTTACGGTGAACATAATCGGCCTACTGAGCATACTATTCGCAACACCGTCACCCATCTTGAGACCCAGCATTCATTATTGTATAATATTTGAATTCTGCACGCACTGCRGAAAATATAACAGACKTAGCTGAAGATCGCGGAGAGTTCATTCGGCATCGTTCGCAGCAATTCAGACTAATGTATTGAACGACTTGACGCATTTTAYGTCGAGATCTAAAATTGAAAACGTACAAAATACAGCTAGTGCATGGACTGAAGCCGCTCGACCTTCCCAAAATGCTTTTCGAAAAGCTCCAAGAAGATCCGACGTTTTCGAGCTAAATTTTGTTCACCGATCATTCCGACTCAATGGGTTAGTAAAAAGTCAAGTTGGGTCTTYAGAGRCGAAAAGCAACCTGAAAACATTCAAGARCTCACATTTCATCCAGTTTCTRTTTGGAGTTGTTTGTRGACCRGTGGAAACATTCAATMTTCTATACGAGTGTACAACTTGGCGTGMGCCGATGATATTGATATCATTGGTCTCAACCACAACGCCGTTAGTTYTGCCTTTTCAAGACTTGTTAAGAAAGCGAAGCAAATCAGTCTTCGCACTAACGACTTGGCTCCCACGTCACTGTTGACAGTTGACATAACCTCCAACGCAAAATAAATCTTGGCAACAGGTCCGAATGGATGAAAGCACTCCCTCCCGCTCTGAGAGTAATCGACGTAGTACCCGCCGGGGGAAGCAGAGAAGAGGAAAACCTCCATTCCGTTKGAGAAATCAGGTGGAGAAGGACCTGGCTACACATGGAATCACTAATTGGCGCCAAATAGWGAAAAGTACGAACGACTAGCGTAAGCAGTGTCTACGCCAATAAAGAAGAAGAAAATGTTCATGTTTTGTTATTTGTTTTATTCTAGATACAAATCTATCAATTCAACTATACACTAAGCTATGGATTTTGTGCTTTTGAAATGCTTCAGAAGTTGACATCATTTTTATTTATTTTAAATTAGTTGAACTAACACAATTAACTATTTTTTGATACCAAAATCGGGCTTCTCTTTCACTTGGCTTAAGCTGTGGCACTTTCTAGCGCAGCCATATTACTTTTGCCTTAACTTATTTTCGAAGTAATCCATTCAAATCAATTTTCAACTCATTTTGCAACCTACTTTATTCTGCTAAATTTCACCGCTTAATTGCTTTTCTACTATTTAAGCTBATACATTAAGCAAATCTCGGCAAACTCAATTGTTAGCTAGACGCACAACACACACATGCATAAAAATGTTTGTATGTAATAGAATTTTGAAGTAAAAAAATTATTTAAACTCGTGCTTATGTATGTGTGTGTATATAACAATTATGCTGGTAAATCGCCAGAAAAATCATATTGGCTCTGCAAACATAGAACGCACACATACACACACACCAAAGCAGTTATAACTGYTCAGCAAAGCATCAATGTAATCATCATCATTGCCATCAAGCGCTCCAACCAAAATAACAACCCAGCTACGTAGAGACCAGCCAAAATCGACAAGTGAATATAAAAATTTTAAGCCTCAAATTGAAATCTCGGAAATTAATCATTTAGCGCACGCAATTAATCCAACTCAAATGACTGCCAACATATCGACGGTGACGTGTGTAGCCTGGCGTGCTTACACATTTAGTTAGTCGTGTGTATGTATGGGTGTGTGGATTTGACTAGCAGGCAAAAACGTATCCTTGCAATAAATTCAGCACATCGTGTTAATTTGCAATTCCGATTTCAATTTCACAATTTTACTACTGCTGACATGTGGGTAGTACAGGGTGGWTCATATGCTTTCTACTAAAAAAAATTGCAGGTTACGATTTCTATCCACACTTTTTGCCGAAAAGATCCATCACATCGTCTTAACTAATTTTTCCAAGGCTTACGTTACGGTTTCTAGCTCTATATGGAGAATTTCTTGTTTTCTCTCCAGGGCTTCTGGGCCTATATTTACCTTACATATATCAATCGTTATACGATTCTTCTATTGTCCTGGAACTCTACACAAAATATTGAATCGCAGGTCCAAGGACGCACATTGTCATTGTCACATCGACTGATAACGGTACTATTGAACTTGGTCTAGCAAAATCGATCGTGAAACATATTCTGTCGCTTGTGACTACATCTCGCAAAAATTGGAGATCATCCGGAACAATTTCGATAGTTTCCGCTCAAAATAAATAGTTAACGACCAAAAGCGAGTTCCGAGCTTCAACACCTGTGGAGTAGAGCTAGCATAGATCTAAAAGCGTGTTCCGACGACCAATTCCAATGGACTTCAGCGACAYCCCGCGATATTTGGAGATAATTCGAGGCAATTTTTTAGTCTCCGCCCACAAGAAATTGTTAACGACCAAAAATATGTTCCGAACATCAATCCCAGKGGACTAGATCTAGTATATGCCTAAATTTCATTAAGATTTCTTACTGAATTTCTAGGGAAAGGTTTCTGGATATTATTTGTAACGAATAGCCGCCGAGATGARCAGACCCTATCTCAGGTGAAAAACTTCCAACGTTCCTCCGAAGATTTTTATTTTATTTCTCAAAAATATCTTTATTACTATTTACGAAACATTCACAGTCTGAAAAACAAAACAATTCCATATGGACCACCCTGWTCTATTAAACACTCGTAATGCCGCACAGCAGGCCACCTAATGAATCCTGATCAGCAGCTTCGCAAAGCAATATGAAATGGACTTATGGACTGTCGACCACAAAAAGCCCGGCCAGTAACCGCAATTGCAGCCAAACATTGTGCTCCATACCCCACGTGACGGCGCAAAGCTCCCACTCAATCATTTCCACGCCTACCCATCATTACGCWCACACTCAATTGGCAGTCACTCAAATAGCAATTGGTGCCACTGAGCGATTTATTCTGAAGCATTTGCATTATGGAGGCTTATACAGAATATTGGCTTAGATGGGTTGGCGAGCTGGTTGTCGACTGAAATGGTCCTCACACAACAACTCCATCACCACTGCTGGCGTCAGCAGCAGCAGCCAACCGTCTGTCGTACTCGTTAAACGTCTGTTCTGTTCATTGAATTGTGTGTCCATCCATTTGTCCAATCATTCAACCGGAAGGTATTCCGGATGACACACATACGACTGGTCATCAATCGGTAGCGCAGATATGGTATATCTATGTATATGGGGGTGAGACTGTGTGAAATTGTGAAGTTGACTTCCGTTGCGGAGAGGCGAGGCTCGAGCAAAGCGCTGTGTGTTCATACCGATTGCTTGTATGTATGTTTAGAAATAGCTGGCGGGTCAGCCACATGTGGCGGCAATAAAACACCCGCATGGACACTTCCGTGACACATGCAAATTTGCCAACAAACATCCACAGATACACATACCGTTATGTATATAAACCCCCTAAACCCCCTTCCAGTCACGGGTT
The DNA here is from genome assembly GCF_001853355.1 of Bactrocera latifrons. NCBI lineage: Eukaryota > Metazoa > Arthropoda > Insecta > Diptera > Tephritidae > Bactrocera > Bactrocera latifrons. The sequence goes on along the minus strand of NW_017536396.1, from coordinate 114,916 downwards.
GTCTCCCACAGCACAGATTTTTATGTTTTCTCTTCAAACCCGTTCATTTCGCTCCGCCAGCAACGAGCATTCCCCAACCACTAAATGTCGTTGTTATGCGATACTCCCTCATATCGCTTACATCGCCCCCGGGGACTTAATTCATCTGCCTTAATTTGGCAATTTCTCGCTATGCGGAACCGACATTCGGATTTGATCAATTAATTTGGATAACACCGGTCATTTATCACCGGTGAGGAGCGTTAGCATAGCGTGCTCCGCACATATACAAAGCTGGTTGCGTATTTGGCGTGGCCCGAAAGGTTCGCGCTTGTCCGCGCCGACACGCGCTGGCAGGTGTAGCCTCTGCTGTGCGGCGTCTGCTGCGAAAGGGTTCACTCGTTGATATGATTTGTTTGGATTTCATGGCTGCGCTTAATCATACTCATTTATGTGGGTTAAATTTGGAAAATTTTTAAATCGCGGGAGTTAGTTAGAATTATTTGCGGGATTTTTCATTGCAATTGATTTCATTATGAGGGCGTATTTATGTTGTATGCTTSAAAATGAAGTTGGAGCAGTTTAKTTTTCGGCTTTTAAAGTATTTASTTTAGTTATACAAGTATGMTGGTTTTAAACATATCCTCAACAAAACATATGAAATTACCGAGAAATCCAAAGACGCTACATGAAAGGCCTGCAGAAGAACCATAGACCCTTACATTTCCAAAACTTTAAAACTAGTGGTATTCTAYCATTTCACGGATTCAAGCAAGTGTTCAAGCAGTTCTTTTAGCAGTTTCACACTTATATTAAGTTAACAACTCTAGAATATTCTGTGCTATTATCCAAAACCTTGTGGTTTCAGTAAAGACATCCCAAGACGAAAAACGCCATGAACTTATTGCGCATTTTACATTTTATATAGAAGTAATCCCCATACAATCGTATCGTTCAAAATGTTTTCTTTAAATCGGTGTGAAGGACCTACATACGTAAAATCTATGAAGGTGAGGTCTACGAAATATTCTARAAAAAATCTTGCTATAACCCCTCGGCAACTATACTCTTTTTTCAACAGTAACTGCAAAAGATTGAAAGGTTTGTTCAAGAAATAAGAAAAGTTTCTATAATCACTCTGCTTACCAAGTCTTTAAGACATAACTTGTTCACATTCTGTCCAAAGTTAGGCATAAGGCAATATTTTAAGTTGCCGGACCACTGCAGTATATTTCAAGCTCAGGTCTGTGCAATAACGAAAGCCGCGGAGCTGGCCCCTAATGCACCTGCAGGCAATGCCAGAGTCAACATCACGTAGACAGCTAAACCGGAAACAAGGCAGTAACCTCGTATCGCATATCGACCAGAAGTGTCTTTGGAAGCATGACAGTTGGGGGAAGTGTTGCCAGAAGTAAGCGACTTCACTTCTACTGGGTGCCAGGCCACAAAGGCATGGAATGCAATGAAATAGTGGACAAGATCGCCAAGAAATGTGTACGAATAACATACGGAAACTTGATCAGCATTGGGAAACCCGTGCAAAACCTTAGAACGGGAAATTCCTATTGAAACTCGATAGAAGAAACTGTAGGAACATGACGGAAATACTAACTGGTCACTGTCTGGTGGTGACAAACGCCCGTACGATGGGGCTGACAGATCGAGAAGAAAATGTCTACAGCAATTCCCTAAAGAAACAATGGGTCAACTCTTGTCCCCTTATCCCGCATCGGCAAGGCTATGTGGTAACCATCTGGGGTCCCAACAGTATGATAACTTGAGGAGGTATCTATAGTGAGGCCTCAGAGTCTGCTAAAATTCGCGTCAAGCGCAGGCATCATAAAGGATGACTACTCCTCATGGACCTAGTAACTGACCACCATTTGGTATCGCAAAAGACCTATCAAACTAACCAAATCTAACCTAACKTAACTTCATTACAGCAAATTCTATAAAGAAGTTGGTGGATATATCTCTGACTGAGATCGAATCCATCGTAGAGATAAAAAGTGATCAATGAAATTGTTGAAAGTGATTAATGAAATTGTTTCTACAATTTTCAACATAGATTCTGGAGGAGTTAAGAATATATCGTTACATGGATAATTGGATCTGCACTCTCCTCCATAATTAGAATGCAAAAAAGTTTACAGTTTTCAACAAGAAATATGCACAAGTCATGGGTATCCAAAGTGGTACGTAGGAGTATTGCAACTCCGGTCTCAATTAGCCCTGGATGCGCCATCTCTATAATCTTAATATCTCGTTTCCTCCTGACGCTGAAACTATTAGACGCTCTCAATAGAACTACTTTTATCTGTTATGCGTTTTGTGGTAAGCCATTCAAGTCTTCATGCCTGTTGAGCTTCAAGAATTCTGTGTCTGCTTTGTGTTTAAGCTGGCTGGTTTTCATACACCCTTCTAGCTTGCACCTGCGGCAAAAGGCCTGTGCTCCCTTCTATTAGCGGTAAGTCTGTAAATAATTACTATTTCCTGAGCTATGTATTAAGTACTTAGTTCTAGTATTATCATTCTTATGTCATTCAATAGTTGGTTATTGATTTTCATCTACTCTCAGCTTTGAAAAATAAATTGAGTATAAAGATATTTTTTGCTCGTTCTCATGACAGGACATGGTATTAATTCCGCTTCGGATTCATCTAAAAATGCTCCCAGCTTGGCAACTTGTCTACTTTTTAGTTGCCCAAAATGTTTCTGAGGTCGGTAAATTACTGTTTTCGAGTATATGGAACTCTGTCGAAAAATTGAGAAATTTAAAAATAAAATTGATAAAAAATTGTATCTCTACCGTGAATATCTCCTCTAGACATTCTCAAATCCAGTACTGAGTAATAATTTTTAAGTTTTGCCTCTACTGAGCGCATTTTTTACAATATACAGTTAACTTCTCTTAAAACGGCATTGTCTTTTCAACTCTCAAATGATCAAACCGAAACAAGCTAGCGTTTTCCTTTGTCGTTCCAGCTTGCTCCACCACTAACTGTCAGCAACAACAGCATAATAGGCTTGAGGGTGACAATTCAAATGCCAACTGCCCAGGGTTGCATGTTTACACACCAACTAAAAGACAAAACAACCGCAAAATTTTTGCACAACCAAAGCGACAACAAAAAGCACAACTCCCGCCTACAACTAACAAGCCAATATACCGCTACAAATGCCAACTTCCGTTATGACTTCCGATTCGTTGTTCAAATGCCGAGGAGTGTTGTGGCTAACAATTGTTGTTTCTGGTGTTTTTATACCATGGTTGTTGTTGTTTTTGAATGTATAGTTGTTATTTTTGTTGAATATGAAGTTGTTGTTTTTGTTGTTGATGCTGTGACAGCATTTAGCTTTTGATGTTGGTAATTTTTCGCATTTGTTTTTCTTGCAATTTTCTCACACAATTCCTTGTGTTGTTATCCCAAAGCAGGTTCAGGTTCTTTCACCGGGTTAAGGGGGCAGATTATGCYATTTTTTCTCGGTTTTACTGTTATTCTTGTGCTGGAATCGAAATCCCATTTCGGCTGTGAATACTTGTTGAATATCCTTTAAGCACTTGTGTGGCACCCTGTTAGACATGGCACCAAGGCACTTGCCCACAGCGGCTTTGTGTGGGGTTGCCGGGTGTTGGATATTCGATGTGTGTGTGTTTGTTGGAGGTGAAGGTGGTTGTTTGACAAATGTTGTGTGTGTGCGACTGCTGTTGATAGTGTTGCGTCGAAAAAAGGTCCTTAAATTGTGGTTGTTTTTATTGTATTTAGTTTGCTGTTATTGCCCGCATTTGCGTCGCATTTCCTCCCTCACTCTGCCAGCTCGCACGATTTATTTCACTTTCTTTTTTTGCACAAATSTCCTTCCACTCCTTCGGCTGGTTTTCTGTTGTTTTTGTTAAATTTTGCAGAAGAAACGTTCACACAGTGTGTGTGTTGTTGGTTGTTGTTGTAAGCGTTTGTGTCTTTCAATTGCCAGTCTTTTTTCGGYTTCGTCTCAGTTTTTGTTTGAATTATTGTCGAGTTAAAAGGATTTACGTGCGTATGTGTGTGTGTGTGTGTGAGGTTGACTGCTCGTTGTTAAGGTGTTAAGTGGCTTTGACACTTTCCCAGGCGGATAACATTTGTGGGGTGTTTATACGGCTTTTGGCTTTTAAGCATAAACTTTGCTGTTCTCACTGCCTTATCCTCAATTGGTATTATTTGGCAAAATTTTCGTTGTCATTTTTTGTGCGTTTTGCATTTGATCGCTTTGTTGTGGTTTTGGGGAGGTGAATTTGGTTTTTTTGCCTCTTTTTTATGAAAGAGTAACCGCTTTTCCTTTTTTTGAAAGGGTAACATATGTGTCTTTTTTTGTCCGGGGGCATAAGGTTATTTGTTTTCTATTATAATATCCAAAAACTAATCTAGATTATTTTATTAAATTTATTTCCATGCAGAAGACATTATACAATTTCAGTAAGTTGAATTAGGAGTGCGATTAGAACGCAATAATATATCTTCTCGTTCTGCGCTGTAATGGCCTAAGCGTCTTTGAACAAACTTAATTCATTTTTACTTCGCAATTCGAAACACCCTCTAAAGAAAMATCGTTTCCACTTTTTCTTAGGTAWCCTTTTGGCAAAAGACTCATAAAACTCATGTCGTACGGTTTTCCAACATCAAAGAAGGAGCTTGCCTGCCGATTGCTTAATTGCTTAATATACTATACTCGTGATTATCCAYGACCTCAAAGATTAGTCTTTCTTCAGTCTTTATTTCTGTCATTAGATCAGTTCTGACATATGGAGCTTTYTGTAGAGGTTACCATGCTATGAAGTCACACCTGACTGAACTATTGTTGAAATTATTGCATTATCTTTAATTCCAAATGTGGCACGGAGACAGTGATTTGGTTAGGTCGGTATTTACCACGGCACAACGGCAATATTAATTGATTAATAATTATTTCCCATAAAGAAAGCTGCCGACTTTGTATAGGTTTTGATCAGAAACAATATCCATTTTCTGCAACTTTCTTCTATCAACATGAGTGATTCCAAATATCACCTGAAAATAAACACAAGTATGGCTTAAAAGTCCATAAAACACAGACCGTCACCACATCCACCAAGAGCCATAAGTAACTCACCGCAGTCACMGACTCAACCCCGTAATGTATTGCAACTGGCGCACGGGTCCAACGAGTCCATTGGCACATTATTGTTTGCTTAAGCATCAATTTCAATTTGCATTTGAGCATATTTTTCTTGTGAGCGAAATTTTTTTCAAAATTGCACATTACAACTTTTGTATGCGTGAGCACATAAAAATGTTTACACACCGCGCACACATACATATGTACAATTGTATGCCATGAACAGTGCCGTTGTGTGTGTGTGTTGGTTTTGTGAAATTCAAATTTAAAACTGTTTATGGCAGCGAAATGTAAATTTTTATTTATTTAGCCAACATATTTTACATTTTTCTTGGGTTGTTTTTTGCAATCAACATTTCACGCATATTCGCTGCTTGCGGGGACGRACTGCTGATGTGACGTGTAAGTTGCAAAAATGGACAAAGGTCCTTCAAGAGCTCATATATTACATACAAGATACTTCGTGGCGCTTTGCAGAAGCTTCCATTTGTATGTATATGTGTGCAGTGACACGCGTGTGGTGGTTTTTAGTCATGCAGGGGTGCCTTTTTCATTTCAACTCCTTTCATAAATTTTTTTCAAGTCCATATTCCCTGTAGTGTCACAACAAAAAATAACAAAAGTTGGTGAAACAAAAAAATTGAACGCTCTCACGCACTCATTCACTTATCGTCAAGTGCATATCGAGCACTTGAAAGCCACTTTCAGCAAATTGTGCCGGCGTATGCAAAAAATGGTGTGCTGCACACTATTGTTTTCTAGAGAATTGTGGTGTGGGTAAGTGGGGGGCTACATATTTTTTTTTAAAGCAAAATATTTTTAAATTCATAATAATTGTTCAAAATTTCGAAAAGTTCAATTACCAGCAACATACAACCCATATTTAGCAAATAATCGAAATCCGTCCCTATATAACTTTAAGCTTTGTATACATATAGATATGTGCACAAGAATATCTGAGTCGATTTCTTGTGGGTAAGCAGTTACAGTGGTAGGACTAAACCCAATTCGTACTCTTGCGTCCTTTACCGCGCACCTTAGAAACGTGCRTAACTCTTTTGTGAGATGCGGTAACTAACTCGATTGAAGCCTGGCTAAAACAGAGGAAACTTCAGCAGAGCCACTCCGACATATGTATTTCAGTTAAAAGGCTCGCTTAAGTTTAATGGCAGCGTCTGTTTACACAGAGATGCGGCTGCGAGCGGGCATCGGTCTTGAAACAAGCGGCTCGCAATGTAAAGCGCGCCATGTAGCAACGACTCCCAAAGGAAAGGAAATGTAATAAGTACWCTGATTTAAGGGCATGCACCTGGAATGTCCGGTTCTTAAATTGGGAAGGTGACGATGCCCAGCTGGTTAATGTCTTCGTATATATAAACGCTGGCATCACCGAATTAAAAAAAATGCGATGGACGCGACAAGAACGGAGACGAGTAGGTCCATGTTACATTTATGAGCAGCTGGTAATATGAGAACTGTTTTGCCGGAGTGGAAAGCAGACAGCCTACCTAATGTTTCGCTCGAAAACAGGCGGGTGGGATAGATACCGMTASTTGAAAAGGGAASCGAGACGCATATGCAGACAAAAAAGGAAGAACCCGAAAGGCGTGAGTATGAAGAACTTGAAAAGCTGGCCGAGGGTAATATTCGAATACTCTACAAAAGGATTTGGTGACTAACGGAAGGTTTCAAGACCGGATCATACTCTTGGAGGACCCAAAATCTTGGCCTAGTAGYTGCACATCAGGACATACTGAAGTGTAATATCTGAATATGCCAAACCCGGTTTCCCAATCGTAAGGTCTTAACGAGCGTAGAGTATGAAAAACTGAAACCCACATTCAATAATGTGACTGAACCTTGTCAGAGTGGCTTTCGACCTGAAAAACCTGCTATCGACCAGATTTTCAAAGTTCGCCAAATTAATGCAATAATGTGCTTGGAAAAACCCCGTGATGGAAAGATCGACACACACCACCTTCGACAGCACGAAAAAGAACTGCCGCTTTGTCTGAACATGATATCCCCGTAAAAGTGATTCGGCTGTGTAAGCTGGCGTTGAGTAACATCAAAAGCTCCGTCAGGATAGGGAAGGATCTATCCGAGCCATTCGATACCAAGCGAGGTTTTATACAAAGGAACTCCCAATCATGCAACTTCTTCAAAATATGTCAGGAGAAAATAATACGATCTGCAGGGCTAAACAAAAACAGTACAATCCTCTATAAGAGGGTGGCATATGCCGATGATATTGAAAGCATTGGACTCAACAACCGTTGATTCCGATTGCTTCAGACTGGATATGGGTCTGGTTGTGAACGAGGCCAAGACGAAATATCTCCTGTCACCAAACAAACAATCATTCCGAAAAAAATAGCTGATTAGATAGCCAACAGTGCCATCCTTCTAACCACCGCACTAGTACACGAAATATTCCAGTCGCTTAAAACGATCAGAGTAAAATGGAATGCAGTAATGACATGCAGGGTCACCGAGATGTATGCAAGGTCACCGAAGGAATGCTTAGCTTACGAGGTGGGCAATAGTATCGATGACACATACGCTTAATTCTCGGAAGTAGACATTAAAGCGACGCTGGAATACCTCGTCTGCTTAACTCCGAGCTTATATAGAACTCGTCTTAAATATCTAGGAGCGTCACAGTTCAAGAGGCTGGATGACATTGTATTCGAATTATATATCAAATCTCAATTTAAATGCTAAAACGCAAAAATATTGACAACCATATGACATCAAAAGGAGTAAGATTTGTAAAAACTAATGGTTCATGGATTATTAACTAGGAATTTCAAATATTTTACTCTTGAGATCGAGAAGAAGATCCCGCCTAGTTACTATTAAGCTCTGTCTACCTTACTCGGAACATTTATCTTTCTTTACCTGTTCGTTATAACCATATCCAGTAAAAGAATCACCAATAAGGTCGGTAATAGTCTCATAAAAACCTATTGCTATCAATTCGCGTCACATAACCTCAAAATGAAATGTTCTATTGATTAAGAAATACTTACTTTTACARCACAAAATTACCGTTTCAACACACGCAATCGCAATTAACTGTTAACATAAACGATTCAATGCACTGCAAGAGCATACCGCCATCTAACAATACGACAAAATGCAAATTTGTTGCAATTGCAATTTAATTGAGTGCATGCTGCAGCAACACATGAAAAGGATGCAACTGACTAGGGGTGAGAAAAGCCACCAAAAGAACAAACAGAGCAACGCTAGTGCAGAGGGTAACATAAATAGAGCACCAATAAAGGAAGTATGTGAATAAATGGAGCATCTGTTGAAAGGTTGCCCGGCAGTGACAGGAGGGAGGCAGAGCAAAAGGGCAGCTGCCAAAAATCACGAACACCAACACAGCAGCAATTAACAACTGACAACATTGACTGCGACAAGGCAGAGGTGCGTAGTACTCATACGATTACAGAGGACTACATGAATAAACGCYTAAAAGGCTGCTAAGGGCTTTCAGCAAAAAATATGAACAATTTTGGTTGTGAGTGAGTGGCAGCCGCTGCAAGCGGCACAGAGTCGTTTGTCCTTTTTGTGGTATTTTAATTTCAACATAAACATATGAACGGAAACATGAATATTTTGATGCAGTTCAAAAAACCATTGCATACATATAGGCGACACACGTGTGCCGTGCAACGTTGCATACTTTTCGGCTGTCTAGCTGGCAGGTTGGATTCTTGGGTGCATGCAATGTATGAAAATGCAATTTACACAGTCATCAYTTTCATATGCTCTGCCCCAAAGCAACTCCAGCCTGCGTACTGGGGGCTATTTGGGAGTCTGCGTTGCGCTGATGTAGTTATCAGTTTTTATGGCACTCAAAGTGCACAGCCTGTGCGGGCTGCTTGCTGTGCTATGAGAGTGCAGTTGCATTTTACGGTTGCAMCACATTTGCCGCATTTAATTAATTGTTCAATAAAATTAATAAACATTTACAAGTGCATATGGAAAAATGGCAAAGAGAGGGGCGAATTGTAAATGAAGGAAAGCAGAGAAGAGAAAGCGAAGTTATGCAAAAATGGCATTAACCAAATGAGACAGGGGTGAGAAAATATCACTGGCAGTAGCACCAGTGGCACTTGCAACAAGGCATCTGTCCTTTCTAGCCTTGCCTTTCCCACTTTCCATTCCMACTTACCAAAGCACTTGTTATAAAATGTAACGACATTTTTAGTGCATAAAATTTAAATATGTTTCAAAATCGAAAAAGGAATAATAGACATTTATTAGCTTTCGAAAATGCATTTTAGTTGCATATAAAATTTTGTTGCAACACTTGCYACAGAGCGCCTGCTTGGAAGTTGGTTCAGCCAGTAGCAATGGATGTTTGGTAATTGCATTTCAATGCAATTACCGTTATATTTGCTGTGTGTTTTTTGCTTACTTAGTCTCTATTGCCCGTGCCACAAGTCATTTTTGAAAACATTTATGCCAAATGGCACCCATAAAATTGTATAAAGTCGATTTCTGTAATTTATTGTAACACAAATAACTGCGAAGTATACATTTAGGCGGTTAGTGTTTAGTTAACCCGAAATATGTGGGATAAAAATATATGTAGGCGACGCATTATCAGCAAGAAATATATTTTTGGAAATATCTATGCTAAATGGCAAAAATTAAATTTTATAAAATCGATTTCTCTAATTTTATATTAATGTATAGTATACTTTTAGGCGGTTAGTTAACTCGAGGTGGGCGAAAAATATATTTAGACTACTGACAGCCAGAATATCGATTTCTGTCWTTTGTTGTAATAAAAATAAATGTGAGGTATACATTTACGCGGTTGGTGTTTAGTTAACTCGAAAGGGGTACATGAAAATTATATGTAAACTAATAATTATCAGCAAGATATTAATTTTTAGAAACATTTTTATCATGTGACAAACACGCGTTTTATGAATGTAGAAACCTCATCTACGTTGTTAAGCATCTCTTTTGCGACTTCTATTCGACATCGGTTTTACACAAGATGCCAGTCTAGTCTAGTATAAACACACTTCATTCATTGAAAAGATTTCCAAAATGTGTTGAGACGATCCATAAGAGATGCTGGGATCTTTTCTAATCTCGCTGATGTCAAAACGCCGATTTTCAAGCACTGTTTTTTCACTTTTTCGATATTTCGTCATTGGCAGAGGATGGGTGACTCATACGAAAAAGGCTTTGTACGACTACGTGATCTTTACTGAATACTTTGAGCTACTCAATTACTTGTGTTCGCGTTAAAATATACTCAAAAACACTTATGCAATATTTTCAAAGATTCCGTAACTATGATTCCATTAGAAACACAAAATATCAAGAATATTGGTTATCCATGGTAAAAATCATCCTTAGCGTTGAAAAGAAATCGTTGCAGCACCCAGACTCATTGACATACGGAGATGAAACTGCACACGAACATAAAAACAAGCTGGAAACAATCTAAGAAAAAAATTATCAGTTTCCGGGCARGTTTTAGAAGCCAGTCCGGGTCAAATTTGATCAGGTGGTAAAAACCGATTACCTTCTAAATGAACAGATAACTGAAAATGGTAGAAGTGTTTTAGGGACAAGTCCGGTTCAAGTTTGACAGGGTGGTAAAAACTGATTTTATTCTGAATGAACAGATAACTGAAAATAGTAAACGTGTTCAGAGTGTTTAATTATAGTTATAATGAAAAGTTATATGAAATCTTATAAATGAAAAAACTTTCCTTTATAGATTAAATAGTCCAGTAAACACTTATCCTAAACCAAAAAACAGCTAAGTAAATGGAAGGTAAAGGCAATAACCCTAATGCTGCATCAAGAAAGAGTCAGTCTTGCAGTCATACTTTCTACCTTACAACCCCCTCTTCAACTTTAGTCTTTTTTTCCAGAACCCCCAAAAATTGTTAAAATCATACAAGCCGTCTACAGTGATGATATATTGGCTGAACGGCGGAACGGCTTATCTTGTTCTACAGTCTCTCCTAATCATTGCTGAAAACTAAGTCTCTGTA
>NW_017536396.1:100849-103566 GCF_001853355.1 Bactrocera latifrons | reverse complement strand
AGAACATAAATTTTCGTAATAAAATTGGACGATTTGCAAATGTAATTCAAGCGTAGGTGTTTCCATGATGAAAAGCCAAAGAATACTGAACAAAAATAATTTGACAGCTTGGCACGACTCACGCCTGATCTGTCAAAAAACTATTGAAAAAAATAGCTCTTCTTGGATCACCCCTTATAATACAAACATTAGCTTCACTGGAGATTTTCGTAGGTCCTCAGAAGGAAGTCATTGCTCGAATACCTGGCAGACTCTTTAGCACGGAGAATACTCTATGCAAAATTAGTTAGTACGAGCAGGAAAAGTATAGTATATCATATCAATTTTTGATTTATTCGAATTAAAGTCAATACTAAATTAATGGAAATACCTAGAAATYACGTAACTAGATAACTACCTTTCCAAATATTCCATTGGAAAATGCATCATTAGAAGAAATCTATCTCTACTTATACATATATCGTTTACATAGTGGCTAAACGCTTCATAGAACTAAATTAATGTAAAAAGCAAAAATGAAAGCAAATTCATGAAAAAAAWAATAATAAAAAGAAAATGAAAAATTTATTACAAATTTAATTTGTGCTCAAGTGCTCGAAAACTGTTTTTGAACTTTATTCATGCAACGTTTAACTGCTTTCCGGCAAAATTTTGCAAATGAAAAAAGGTGAAAACAAATTAGATGCCCTTAAAGTCGAACGCTCATATGCACAACTCGCTTCATGCTTTCAACCATACACGCAGACAAACACTCATTTGCCTAACTCATTTCATTCAGTCAGTCATTCATTCACTGCCTAGCTGCCAGCAGTAGCACASATGGGTCTCGCCCCCACGCACCCTCACAAGCTCGGCGAAGAGAGAAATATGATTAGCAGCAATGGTAGATAAACGAGAAAGCGCAAAGATAAAAGGGGAAGCATATACGCAGCACAAAAAAGCAGGTCATATGCAACAAAATTGAATTCAAATTCAATTTGAACTTTTCAATTTGTTGGCCCAACTGGCATGCAGTAAGAGTTGAATGCGCAACGAAGCAAAAACGAAAAATTATTAATATAAAGTTTACAAAAAATATTACAAATTTCATTTCAAATGTACTTAAAGGCGTAAAAAGTAGCAACAAATTGAGAAAAAATACTCCACGGCATCAAATTGAATGAAAATTCAGCAAAATAAATTTAAAAAAGTTTAATAACGCAACTGAAAATAAAATACAACTAAATTTATATATCGAAACATCATGCCTAAAAGCAGACTACGACTACACAAGAGCGGCTCAGTTACGCAGCCAGTAAGTTAAAGTGGTGCTCAGGGTGATGAACACTCGTGCAAATTGTAGTATTGCGTCTGTCAAAAATATGAATATTGACATGCTTGACGAGTTTCAACGCCTCCGGGTAGGCAACAGTCGAGTGTAATGCGCTAACTGTATGCTGTTATAAATTATTATCATTATTGCTGTTGTTGTTAATTCTAGCCTGTGTCACTTGTGTAGCATTTGTAGTGCCAGTTTCGACACAACACAATAATTTGCTYACATCCACCACACCCGCCTGCGGAAACACAGTCCACAAACGCTTCAATTGACAGTCGTCAAAATGTTTAGCTCTKCGTGTTGTTGCATTTGTGCTGAATGTTCGTTGTTTTTGCCACACAAATGTCAAGTGATTTGTTCGACTGTCAAMACCCTTCAAAATCAGATTAAAATTAGCCCAACAGGCATATTTCCCATTCGCGCTGGCTGGTTTGTTGTTTTGAAGTGTGAAATTGAATTGTTGCCAAATGTATTTAAAATTTSAGTTTCAAGTGTTAGGTTTTATTTCAAAAATAGTTATTTAACTGCACAAGTTGCCTGCAGGGTATACGCGTTTCTTTGAGCGGTGTGTTAGTTATGAGTGGGTGCATGCATATTGTAGCATACTTTTGAGAGCGGGAAGTTTATATAATTGGGGTACTCACAACCTGTCTTAAATYGTAAAGTCGCAAAATTTTAAATTTTACACTTGTTTAAAAAAAAATTTGKTGTTTACGATTCTTTAAGACAGGTTGTGAACGCCCCAAATATTTTTTAAATTGTCTTAAGGTATCTGAAGTAAAGAAATAGAACAAAAAAAATTATTATCCACGGGGAATGCATCTATTTTGATAAATTTCGCAAAACCAACTCGACTCTCTTCGTGGATAATATGGGGATTTAAATAGTCATCGAGTTGATTTGGCAACTTAATAAAAAAATGAAGAAAAAGCTATTCTATATTCGCTTAGGTGTCGCAATCTTGAGGGACGAAGCTATTAATGAAATTTTAGTTTTTTCATAAAAAATTGGAGTCTTATGTTTGCCAGTTTCATTAAAAAAAGAATCAATTAGACACACAGCCAACAATATCGAAACATCATGCCTAAAAAGTAAAACATTATATAATAACCCGTGTCAGATTTCCAACTAGGTCAGGTTAGGTTAGATTAAGAAATCGATTCTAACAGGGATCTCACTTGGATAGCTTAGAACGATGGTCGGCTGAGTGACCTTAAACTTCTACTTGTATATCACAGATCATAAGCCACTTACTAATCGATAAAGCGTTTTATATCTAACACAAAATTGTTGAGACAATAACCAATGTCAGTTTCGACTTTGAATCCTGGTTCGCCAAATATAAGAATGCCCAAATATTTTATATTTAATCCTGCAAAGGCTGGACAATGGAGGTGAA
>NW_017536396.1:62348-100439 GCF_001853355.1 Bactrocera latifrons | reverse complement strand
AGGAGCGAATCGGCGAACAATGGCTGCTAAGCACACAGGAGATTCGTTGGACCAATGCTTGATRCCAGTCAGATATCAATAGGAGCTGGGGCAAGGATATCCCCTCTGGCTAGTTCGTCGGGTTTGCATTTGTCGAATCATGAAATAATTTGATGGTATTTGTAGTAAAGAAACTCCTCCTGCAACGTTCCCTGCTGGCTTCGAATAAAGGCTTACTATGMCTCTTCTTCACCGACTCCTCTCCAACCAAATATCCCTCGTCGATATGTGCGCAGAAAAAAAACGCTATGAGTAGTTTCTGCGATGGAGTGTTCCAACTTTTTAGGAATGCAATTTAATGAGGAAGGAATTCAGTGTTAAATATCCAGCAAGAATTCTAGSCAGACACATGAGGAAAAAAATTGCAATAACGCCTTTGATAAACTCTAACTATTTCATGCCTTTTCTGTGGGCATATTGATAACGAAAACTGAAGAATACTGCATACTTAACATAGTCTCCTAAGTTTCAAAATTTTATCTCTGTAGCGAGATTCAACTGAGAGTAAGGCCTTGTTATTGGTACTTCTCCTCTAAATTATGGAGAAAGATAGAAACCTATCCTAGTAAAAGTACTCCAAATTTTGAGATTTCTTAAACTTTGACACATAATATCCTAAACTCTACCTTAACAGAATCGGTTTCAACCGGTTGAAATGGGTTTCACTTTAGGCCGTATTACTTTTAAAACCCACATTCTAGAAGATCATCAATAGCTTTACAATATACATTACTACTTATAGGGTAGTGTTTGGCCTTTGAAATATGTATTACCTTAAAAATTTTATCAGTATATACGGTTATCGAAAATTTTATGAAATTATAATCTTTTACTTACCTTACCACTCATATTTATCAGAAGTCGTTCTACCTGCAAAGAAAAAAAAATAAATATAACAAATGAATGAATATTTTATTTTAATATTTCTTCTAGACTACTGTGTAAAGTTTAAAGAAAATGTAATACAAGTTCTTTCAGATGCCACAAATTTTAGATTGGAAAAAAACTCAGAAAAGTAAAGAGTTCCAGATAGTCTATTTTTTTCAGCTTAACAAAAATTGTCAGCCTTCAAAGGCGAAACAACAGAAAACAAAAAATATTTTGCTGACAAAACTGTGATTTGAGGCTGAGAAGCACACTAGGTACGGGTAGCGGAAATCATATTAAATGTATGCATAGAGAATGAAAGAAGAGTTATGGTTATGTAAAGTATATTGTGTTGGATAAACTCCAGTTTCGAATCGCATATATGTTAAAGAGCTAAAAGCAAATGTTTCGCTACGGCTCTCGATTCGTTTCGAGTAAAAGAAAACTAACTGCCATTTGAAAGCAAATATGTATGACCTTTCTAAATATCTTCCTGATAAACACGTTTCAGCTGAAAAAACATTGAAGGCTATCTATGGGTTGGTGGGTTGGTCAAAAAAGGGCCCGAATGAGCGCCAGACCGCAGGCGACCGCGTAGGTGCCCTGTGATGACCACTACAATATTACAAAGTTACTTTTTGCCTAGAATTAGAAGCTTCCTCTCTACCATCAGCACCTCTCCACAGTARCATTGTGAGAAGCCTTTTATGGATCGCATTGCCAATTAAGTCCGAGTTCACTAACAAGATCGAGTATAATTCCATGCTTAAGTATTGCCTAACACTTCACTTGTATATGTTGAATTGACCCGACTATTAACCTATTAATTGCAGGTGATTGTAGAACTCTCACTTTTCACGAGATTACCAAAATCTGTATATGTGACCTGGTCTACGGAAAGAGGGCTTGGGTGTAAAAAAATCAATTTTCACTTTTTAGTAGATTCGGATGGAAAATGAGATGATTTTTTTTTTTAACAGCTGTTTCCCAGAAAACTAGTTTTCGCACGTTAGCTTCCTTTTCGTAGACCAGGTCACATATGCTAACTAAACTTCAATAAAAAGCAGTTTAATATAGACTTTAMCWCAACAAATATCAGAGAACCAAATTAATGTTTCAGAAAAAGAAAAACTACAACTCGGCGAGGAGAAGCAGTTCGAGTTCATTCCTGTAGGATGCCACGACGTTGATGCAGTGCAGAATATTTCATTGCCATAGTATGACAGTCATTTGTTATAGAGAAATTTGTGCGACTCAAAATATTGTGTTTGTTCTTGCCATTGCTAGTGACGTTTTGCGCTTTGCGCCACCACCCCTCCACCATCTAATTGGTGATAACAATTGCCAAAGGTTATAAACAATGCATTGCTGTTGCTTGAAATATTAACAAAGTTGCCACAAACTCAAGCACAGACAAAACAGATAGAACAGCAGCAGTTCGAACACAGTTATCGAGTCGGAGAACAACAATGGTAAAGCCTGCAAATTCTTCATGTTGCTGATATAGCGCCGCAATGATAACAACRAACTCTGGTTGGAGAGCAACATATGAAGCGGCGTGGAATGTTGTGGAATTCCGCGTTGTCGAACGACTATAAAACAGAAAGGAAAGTAGCAACAACAAGAAATTGCTGCTATCATACATGAAAATTAYGACAGCAGCGTTGCCAGGCAAGTGGACGGATGCAACACAGCAAAAGTGGACATCAATAAACAAGCGACGCACTTAACAGCCGCATGTAGTACAAACTGATATCGATAATAATATCTGTATATGTGCTAGAGTTCCCAACAGGAAAAATTCGAAGTAATTTTTAGAAAATATATGTAGTGCGTTGCGAGATCTTCAAACACGGACCATAGACTGTTGAAGGCATGCTTCGTTCTGGACGACATTCAACCTCTTCAACTGATAAAAATATTAAAAGAGTAAAGKATATGGGACTTGAAAATCGTCAGGCAAGTRTTAAAGTGYCAGGTTATGGAAGCAGGCAATAACKAGACTTTTGAARTAGTAACTCGGTTAATGTCATCTGTCATATACAGATAGAAGGAAACAAATAGACAGACGAGTTGCTCCGCTCGGGGATAGCTAAAAACACAGTTACCTTTAGTGATGTCGAAGCGGTCATCACAGAGCACCTAAGCTTATGATCCCACCTTCCCAAAATTGAAAAAGGGAATTCGACGAAGTATAGAGCATCCGCAGATGATAGTGAGACGCTGGAATATTATCTTTGGGAAAGCACAGAATTCAGCTGGATTAGAAGAGGTATATTCCACGGCTCCCAATGTTCTAACACAAAATACATTGAGTAGCAGGGATGGAAAAAAGTTAGGTATTTTATAGAATCCACTAAGTCGCTGGACAAATCATAATTTGGTTACCATTCGGGACACCATAGGTGTGATGATGGCCTAAGCGAGGCTTCTCAGACAATTTCGTGATTGTTTGACTCATTATTGTTTGATCAGACGTCAAAGATGGACACCAGCAAACAGAAAAAGGCAATATWTTCCAAATTTTCATCGATAAAAGCGCATGGCAAGAAAATGTGAATAGTTTTTACGCTTCTGGTACTGTATCAGATAAACATCGTTTCGTTGAAATGACGGCAAAGTTAAGTGAAACCAGTCATATTAAAATTGCTGTCTTTACAGTCAAGAACCTTGGCTTATTTTAGTGGTATTGACAAGGAAACCATATACTATTCGCTATTTTCTTAATTCGGTCCTTACTTTCAACAATTGGACCACACATAATGAGAATGGCTCACCCAATTCCCAATTCCCACAACATACGGTTTTACGTTACCGGAAGAGACCCGGATTTTATCTGGCCCAAGGGTATTATTGCAGAGATCTAAGCCCGTTTATATCGGTAATTGTAAGATTGTAAGGACGTTCTTTGGCACTGACCTTATAGTCTGAACTGGTCGCTAAGGACCTACTACCTCAAAAATAGCAACAAGTTTTTGGAAAAAGGCATAGGTAGATCGAATCGTTCCTATTTATAAGACGCAGAAGTAAGTGTCTTAGACCTTATAAAATATATATAAATTATCAGCATGRAGAACGCAGTTGATTTYGTCACCCTTCTGTCTGAACGAWCGAAATCAATTCCTTGTAAGGAATATTTTAAAACTCCTTATTTCCTTTTAGGAAATGTGATCAAGCTCATATGAAGCATTAGACTTCGAAAAACTGCCAATCTCAGCTTTTTGCTAGACAGTAGYTCGATAAGCAAGTAGGAATATTTTSGAAAGACTATCAAAATATGRARCAGACCTGATTATAGTCACCAAAAACATAGGATATGTTTTTCCATTCCTGCAAGGCATCTGATTTAATAAAAGTCACATCGGCTGAGTGTCCAGCKTTGTCTGAAACAGGTAACTGTCGTTGATTGAAAATTACAAAATGCGCTTGCGAACAACAGAGCTCCAGAGCTCACTCAAACCCACTACAATATTTATGCACTCGTATGGTCCGCTACTAAAACATGCATCTAAACTACCTAAACTCATCGACGATAAAATTGACGAAGTGCCACGAAAATTACAGAAACTAATATAAGCCGCACACATCCAAYGACATATAGTACATACATACACACATGAAGTGTGGTCCCTACTTTAGCACTGTGTGTACTTAACAGTAAATAGAAAATGAGCAAACGCGCTGCACCAAAGTTATGTCATCTCCTCGTGTTGTTCTTCGAGCGAACACGTTGTGCTTGGCTTGCCGAACAACTCGCATAACTCGCAAATGTTTTTCAATCATCATGAAAATGTCGCAATGAGTTGTTTGACAAGGTAATTTGGTGTTTTCATTTGTTGTAAGAGTGATGATGAACGCTCAACAATAGCAATGTAATTGGTGGGAAGCGAGTATCAGTCAGCGAAATGTATCGAGAGATATTATACTATATTTGAAAGGAGGAGACTGTACTTTGTACTGAGACTAAACTTAAACTAAAACACAAGAACAAAAGTTTTCATGTATTCTTGTTGGCATAGTTTCCTAGCACACCTAAGGAATAATAATTGTAAATGTCAGAGGCATGAGAAGAATGACTTCATCAACCTCAATCCTAAAAAAATTTGAGCCTCCACAAAGGCTTAACTCTAATAAARTTCAGAAAATTTCTGATATCTCTTCTTAAGTTTTACTACCGAAAAAGTTAGAGGATGATACAGAGTAAAATTGAACTAGTCTTACGGCAGGCCAAAGAATCGAGGATCATCCTCTCATACGATGGTTTTAGGTTTACGCCATACTGGTTGTTTGCTAAACTCAGGTGATAAGTGAATATCGGGAGTAGCAAGGCCTCAACTGTCTTCACTGCTGGGCAAAGGAGACTTATCGGACGATAAGACTACCATTTTGTTGGCGGTCTCAGGTATCAGTAATGGTCCCACTCTTCTGCATTTCCACACACCGCGTATTTTAAGAATAGTGAATAACACGTTAAGAAGCTTTCTATCGTCGAACATTGGTACTTCTACATATGCATGTTTACTCCATCTGGTCGAATAGATTTGAACATTCTCATCGGTGAAAGTAATCACGTCATCATGTCTCCCCGGATTAGATAAGGATTGACAGTACTTACTCATGCCGGTGGAGAGGTTAAAAGACTTCTGGAGATCTATAAATTTTGTCACCATGTCTTGGTTTACCATTTACCGAATTTCCAAATTGAGATCCTTATTAGAGGATCACAGGAATCGGCCGGCTACGGCTGAGAAATTGGAGCGTAGCTCCGCAACTCTTCCAGAAAGGATGAAGAGAATAGTTGAAGCTGCGATCCCTTTGCGGATTAACGTTCGCCAACTGCTGTGAAGCYGACCTAGTTAACTTTAATAAAGTTAACAAAGGTACGGTGGTCCACAGAAGGTGGTCAGGAGGCTTTTCTATCGAAATAAATATGTATGTACAGATGATCTGATGCTAGGGTTAGCATTATGCTTTTTATCAGACCATCACTAGGCATATAAATATCAGATTTTCACCACGAAGTCGCGCGCCTTTGTTCCGGTTATACCCTGTTGTCCAACATCTAACAAAAGGGATGTTAATATTAAATATTTCGACATCGCCTGAGCAGATAGCTATACCTTGACATTCAAGTGTAGTATCATCAGGCTTTGCCAGCGGCTCCATGACAGACAATCGGTCGACCGGTCATCAAATACGCGGCACCGAAATGGTTGCCTGAATGTAGTGGAAGGCAGACGAAGCAACTTCACACACGTCAAAATACTGCGGTCTGAATGAAAATAATACGCTATAAGTATTCACTGAAATATTTTTTCAGAAAACCTGACTGCCAAGGTGGAGTCATCGACACCTTCACCGACTTCCACGTGAATGGTGTACTTGGAGTGGAACACCCACCCATATGTACTAAACGTATCTCCAGCTTGAAATGTTTCTCCGGACGACTCCAACCACCTCTTTGTATGCGCATAGAACCCCATTCGTCTAACAAATATCATGTTTCCTGTGCCTACAATTACAACATTTCAACCATGTAAAAATAGTTACTACCCTACATATTACAGTGTCTGACGTCAGTAACAAACCCTAYCACAAATAAATTCGATCAACCATTCATTACCATCACAGTTCCTTGAAAGATATAACTCTTGAAAAGAATAACTCTTCAGAGACTACAGAATCACAGAGACCTTTTGAAAGTGTCGTCAACAACTCAAAAAGGCCACTTGGTTRTCGGACATCTACCCAGTCCGCGGGTTAGTGCCTGCACACAAATAAAACATTCAACTTGGTACAGAAGAAATCYCAAAACAACCGGGAATATGCTAAAACAAAATATGTTGTTGTTTGTACAACGATAAAAAATAATGTCAAACAACAGAAGAGAAGAGGAAGAATGATTAACCGCCTAACAACAACATCATTTGTACAACAAGTAAGCAATGTTTCAAGCAAGAACGCAACACGTTCAACTGTCGACATACAAAATGTTAGGAAAACAACATCGTGTGAATGAAAAAAAAATCGTCAAAAAAAAGAAAGTATTTTTCTAAAAAATTATGTCGCATTTCGGCTACATTTCCGCGACAAACTTTGCCAACGCACAGCAAAGTGATCAGGAGACACATGTAGTCTCCAAGGCCAAGACAAACGCATACCAAACATGCACACCAGCCACAAGAAAGAAAGGCACCCGCTGCCAGAGGTCTTGTTGCTCCGAGGGGTGATATTATTTTTCATGTCAACTCGTCGGCGGCAGTTAAAAGCGGTGGCGGTGGCGCTGTTGGTGGCCTGTAGATTTCGAACTGTGCACTGCACAAGCGGTGGATGTAGCTGCGTAGGCGGATGTGGCGCTCCCAGTTATCTTACACACAATTGTTTATTCTGTTGATTGTCTTCGGCTTGTCGCGTGCTTCTGCCATTGTCATCTCCCTCAGTGGCCTATACAAATAAGAAGCTTGTTTGTTTGTAACCTGGCTTCGGGGTAGCTGGCTTTCTTAAGGTGTTTCCACGTGAGTGCCACCTTTTTGGAATGTTTTTTTTTTTGTTTGTTTGTTTGTTCATTCGCCTAAAGCCACAGCCAGCCATTGAAATATATACTGCTTGTTTGTTTTTGGTTTACTTCRCTTTGTTGTGATCTGCTCACGACCCCCACTCCCCAAAAGCTTTATCATATTTTCTCCACCACYTCATACTTTTGTCATCAGCTGGAATTGGTTTTTAATGTTTCCGCTGAGATACCTTAAGAATAATTGTTTTGCCTGTGCTCATTGTTGTTTTTGGATCTTTTATATTTCGTGTTTCTTGCGTTGAGTATTGTAYAATTTCCCAAATAGTAACTTTTGCACTAAGTGTCTTTGTTTAGCCTTTGTATTGCCCACAGGTGTTGCTCTCTTGTTCCTCATGTTGTTTTATTTGATTTCCGAGCGCAATTTTAATTTCCTTTTGTTGCTCTTTTAAATATGTAAAGTGCTTTCCTAGTGTTATTTCCGTAGTTAGCTGTCAAAAAGTTTGTGTAACTTTTTCTTTGCAATATGTTTTGAATATTTTAATTGCCTTGTGGTCAAGTGTCAAGGTAATTTTTGTTTCACAAAATTATTCCTCGGAGTCTAATGACTTCTTGGAGWGATTCTAAATTGATAAATGTTTATAGTTGCAACTTAAAAAAGAGGATATGAAAGTCGATAACGGTCTCAAAAAGCTAATTTTGTAGACCAAAGATTAATACATTAAGACAAAACAAGTATCCCGAAATTGTAATTAAATTCTACGGGTAAATAATTAACAAAAAAAAGTATTTAATTTTAGTTTAATTGCTTCACCGCTAAATAAAAAGTTAAAAAATAAAAAAAAAGAACAAAACAAATATTTAACCACAGACACCCTTGGTAAAACTTAAAATCGCATTTAATCAAGCAGTAGACCAATTGTGGAAAATACGATGAATAAGTAAAAAACTTGCTATTTTTTATACCAACTAAACTTGTGGAACGCCTTAATTTTCATCAGAAAATGGACATAATATTTGTTTTTAATCAATGTACATATATAAGTCGGTTTAAAATCATTCAAGTTGAAATACGTTCTAAACTGGCGAGAAAAAAGACTTGCATCGGGTTAACGCCTCAAAGGTTGGTAAGGGCCTCCAATTGCAAGCCACAGCTAGACTCATAGCAAATAAATTTAATCCATAGACAAATAGTAGCTTTTTAACTCGGCTGTAACCGAGTAAGCGGTGTCTACGGCAATAAAGAGGGAGAAGAAGTCAAATACACGAATATACTATAACACCTTGTTTTTCTTAAAGAAAATTAAAAATTTTAACTTTTTATCAATGTATTATTCATTCAAGTTAAAATATAATCCATAACATCATAAGCATGGAAATTCAAAAGTTTTTCTTTGCCTATTCGACTGCAACTATGAAGTCAACTTGCAGAACGAAAGAAAAATTAGTTTACATTTCTCGATACAAACTAAGAATACAAAGTTTTTACTGAAGAATCCACGAAACAAATGTGTAATCAAACCGAAAAGAGGCAGCGCAAAACTCTATATAAAGACTACTGCAAATTGAACTTGTGGAACACTACTTTCTTCATAGATTGTGATAATTTTTGCTTTAAATCAACGTAAACATTTCAGAAATATTCCGTAACACCAGTAGAAGTTAAGTAATATTCTTTATCAATCGCAAGGCAACTCGAATGTAAAGATACAAACCGGAAGAAAAATTTAGTAGTTTTTACATTCCTCAATATAAATTTCGAAATCAAAGTATAGTTTTCAGCAATATTCCAGGAAGCAAATGATATTTGAGTAATCAAATTAGAAAGAGAACAGATTTGAACTCTAGTGTTGATATTAATTCAGTAGTAGTCACAGATCACGTTCTAACTCATCTTGGCTAAACAAGTATCTGCTAGTTATTTCTAATTTTTTCGCATCAGAAAAATCTTCAACTAGGTTGAATTGAAAGGTTGAAAAATCCTGTCACTAAAGGAAAATTTCTATTCTTGTCTCTTATACACATCTAGATGTGTATAAGAGGAGAGTATTATAGTTTTGTTCACATAACGGTTGTTTGTAAGTCCTAAAACTAAAAGAGTCAGATATAGGTTAATATATACTAAAGTGATCAGGGTGACGAGTAGAGTTGAAATCCGGATGTCTGTCTGTCCGTCCGTCCGTGCAAGCTGTAACTTGAGTAAAAATTGAGATATCATGATGAAACTTGGTACACGTATTTCTTGGCTCCATAARAAGTTTAAGTTCGAAGATGGGCAAAATCGGCCCACTGCCCACGCCCACAAAATGGCGGAAACCGAAAACCTATAAAATGTCATAACTAAGCACAAGGCACAAAGGATCGCACTAGGTAGGGGCATATTTGGACGTAATTTTTTTGGAAAAGTGGGCGTGGCCCCGCTCCCTACTAACTTTTTTGTACATATCTCAAAAACTACTATAGCTATGTAAACCAAATTGTATAGAATCGTTTCCTTTAGGTATTTCCATATACAGTTCAAAAATGGAAGAAGTCGGACAATAACCATGCCCACCTCCCATACAAAGGTTATGTTGAAAATCACTAAAAGTGCGTTAATCGACTAACATAAAACGTCAGAAACACTAAATTTTACGGAAGAAATGTCAGAAGGAAGTTGCATCTAGGTTTTTTCTTAAATTGAAAATGGGCGTGGCGTCGCCCACTAATGGACCAAAAACCATATCTCAATAAGTACTCAACCGATTTCAATGAAATTCAGTGTATAATATTTTCTTAACAACCTGATGACATGTATCAAATATGGGTAAAATCGGTTCACAACCACGCCTTAAATCTCGATTATCACTTTATTATGCGAGAGTATAAAATGTTCGGTGACACCCGAACTTAGCCCTTCCTTACTTGTTGTAGTACGATTTGTCCTTTGCTTCAAAATAAGCCACAGTTCCAGCGAACACCTCTTCACTCGACGAAAATGTCTTCGCAGCGAGCATTCTTTTAAGCTCTGAGAACAGGAAAGCGACTGCTAGGGGCCAGGTCCGGAGAATACGGTAAATGCTGAAGCAATTCGAAGCAAAATTTAAGGATTTTTGTCACCGTTTTYACTGATTTCTGACACGGTGCGTTATTTTGGTAAAACAACGTTTCCTTTTTCTTCAAATACGACCGTTTTTGGGCGATTTCGTCCTTCAAACGGTCCATTTTAATAGACACTGTTGATTATCATTCCTTTTTCGAAGTAATCAATAAAAATGATTCCATGCGCATCCCAAAATACAGACGTTATAACCTATAGACTCGGTTTTTATTGCGCTTAAACATCTCCAAACACTGCTCCGAATCATCAACTCGTCGTTGTTGTTGATCAATAGTGAGCTCACGCGAAATTCACATAGCACAAAGCTTCCTCGTACACAAATATTCGAGAATAATGTGATATGCACTTTCAGTTGATATCTTTTTATATTTTCGTCAGTAACAAAGTTTTTGGGCGCCCACTGGAGTTCATCGTCTTCGGTTCTTAATGGTTAATTTTTCTGTGACATCGTACGGAAAGTCGTCTTCAAGCCAAGTTTTTGCTTCAACTGCATTTTTTCGCAATAACAAAAGTTAACTCACTAAAAATTATATAATTCACACGCTACGACAGCTGGCAAGTTAAGGATTTTTGTTTTTTCAATTGACTTGTTATACTTCGCGCAGTTCTTCAGTAGTTCTATCAAATAACCCTCTTTTCTTCTACTGCCGGACTACTAGAGCAGTTCTACAGGTGGATTGTTTGTATAAAGATATTTGCACGGCTCTTATTCTAACTAATTTTTTGAATTTATATATCGTATTTGTACTGAAACGACTAAAAGCAGTGTTTCTAGTGTTTGACAAATAACATAGTGTCCGACTTAAAAATTTTTCAATCACAGACATTGTCGTTCACTACACACTTCTTGTATTTCTAACACAACACTGTGTCTCCGAAACAGATAGTAAAGAATTTCCAATAGGACGCTACAAAAGTAGAGAGATGCGGCCAGCAAACGATGCTCTTTTCTCTTCAGTGAGGTTTGCCATTTCATCGTGGAAAGATATACGATCCAACAATGAGTCGAAATTATTAAAATTTTCTACCGACATTCGCAGTCAATGGTCAGTCGGATCAACAACAGAGCGTCTGGTGGCAAAATTTGAATCCACAGACACAGGACAATGAGACAAAGTGGTGACCATGGTGTCGAGATTGATTGATTGAATATATTGGGAAGTCGTTGTGGCGTATTTTGCGAAAAAATCTTGACCTACATCTTACATGATCAAATTGACACAAGAACTGAAGACGCTTGAACATCCGAATAGTCGTTTGTTCGTGAATTGGGCTGAGCAACAACGATTCGGATTTTCAACGAAAAATCATCTTTAGCGATGATGCTAATTCTGGATGAGTGGCTTTGTCAATAAACAAAACACGCGTTATTAGTCAGACAGCAATCCGCACATACACGTACTCCATAAGTCAGCATTGCATTACGAAAAATTTACGGTTTCGATTGAGCCGTATTTCTTCCGTGATGAACAAGACCGGCACGTTACTGCGAATGAGAATCGCTAATGCGCAATGATAACCCAATATTTTTGGCCCGAATTGAGTATTATGGTCTTTTATAATTGCGGTTCCAACAGGACACCGCCGCAAGCCTCACAGCGAATGTTGCAGTCGGTTAATTGAAAACCAAATTTGGTGAAAGTGTTATTTCACGAAATGGCTCAGCCAATTGGCCATCGCGGTCGTGCGATTTGACGCTGTTAGTTTATTTTCTGTGGGACTACGTCAAGTCAATGGTTTATGCCAACAAGCCAGCGACAATTGATGAAGTTCGTACGAATATCGAACGTGAAATTGTAGCAGTATCGGTCGTGCGCATAGTGGCCATGCAAAAGAAATCCAGTTTCATACAAAATTTTATGGAATGTACTTTCACAAAAACAAAGAATTTCATTGACATCCCAAAACGTTTTTGTTTCATTTACTTTTGTAGCGCTCCTATTGAAAAAACACCGTTTCTATAGCCTGGAGTCCTGAAACATGTCTTAACAGCAGTAATACCGAAAAAGGTAGTTATGCTGCCTTATCCAGGAATTCTCAAATCGACCTATTGCAAATGGCCCGCATCTCTCCTCAGCATTTAGCCATTTCTATAGCCTTGTAAAGGATTATATTCTTCAAAGCTGTAAATCTTGAAAGAATTTAAATTATGTGACCACGCTGACCAAACAAATCCCAGMAGAGGACTAAGAAAACATGGAACATAACTCGAAAGGAAAAGAGGAGTGTGTTTACCGGACATTAAAGCGCCATTATTAAAAATAACTAGGTCATTTCTTACCGCTATCGCACATACATACACACACATGTYAAGGGAAACGTTTAGGAAAGGCGTATAAGTGTATTTACCCCGAAGCAAGGCTGGACGCAAAGAYTTTCAAAATTTAATTGCAGCAAGATATTAAGTAAAAGTGAAGGCAAAATTAAACAAACAAATGTGAAAAAGCAACAACCGAGCAAACGAACAACCGAAAAGCCCAATTCGCTAAGCGACCCGGTGTATGCTTTCAACTGACAATGAGCGCATAAATTGTGAAATATACTTATACATGTGTTTTTCTGTGCATGTGTGTGTGTGTTTTCTGTGTATGTGTGCTTGTGTTGTAACCCTTTACGGGCGGTTGTGGATTCCGAAATGGGTTAAGCYGCAAATATGAGCGGCATAACCGATACACTTAGCCGTGAAGGCAGACATATTTACATATATTTAATGACACACGCACACATATTTCATGTATGTTTGAGTAAAGAGTGTATGTATGCGTAAAGTATGGGTGTGTGYGCACCTTTGGGTGGTCTTATGCGATTTGGGTGTAAAAAACCGGTTTTTAATTAAGATTAAATGTGGCAAAGTGGCAAAGTGGCACAAGCGCACACATATGTAACAGCTATGTGTGTAAATTATACTTATATATGTATATGCCGACCATATCTAACATGTGTATAATTGTGGTAATGCCGATTTGTGCAGTTAACTGTAAAAGGATATGMATATGAATAAGAATATAAATTTATGAATCCAAGCAAGCGGCATGCCACATTTCCGAACGGCACACACACAAATACACAAGTTGTAGGTATGAGAGCGGAGTCTCAACTGCCTAGCTCATTAAAATTTCAAAGGTGTTGAAATATTAATATSTATTTAAAATGAAAATGAAACGAAAAGTTGCGAATGCGACTGAAAATTAGAWTTCCGTAATGAGAAATATGGGTCGAGGACAAGCCTTTTTGCACCACCCTTGCTATGTCAAACAGCAGTGCCAGTGAATTTTMAAATATAATTTTAATTTTAATTTAAATTCAAATATAAATATAAATTCAAATTCCTAGCTTTCGCTGTTTGACATTTAAGCTTGCCACACGCCTTCAACCCTTCTTCTCTTCTCAGCTCTGTTAATTTACAGCACTTCCTTGCGCGTTTTCTGCTTCGTCACACAAAGCTTTGATATTCAAATTATTTTTGCTCCAAAATTTTATTGATGCTTGAGATGCATTTCAGCGTCCGATTTTATGCTGCCGTCAATACAAGTGTCCAAAAAATATTGTTTCAAAAGTTTTATTTTTCCAGTGAAGAATTTTTAAAATGTTTCAAATTTGTTTTCATAACTTTATGCATTTCAATTTTACACCCGGCAAACGCCCAGCTAAAAGGGTTGCTGCAACAAGTTATTATTGCTTTGAAATGCATAGTTCGAAAATTTCACACATTTGCATATAAATTGGTTTCGTTGTAAATGTGCCATATTTGAAAGCTGTAATTATGTGTAATTTCTAACATATAATTGGCTCTTTGGTATCGACCATTTTAACTGCGCTAAAAAGTATGCTACAAGCATTTCGGTAATTTTTGAGGGAVCTATTCATAATAACGATGAGACACATTGTATAAAATTCTAAAGATCCGGAACTAGTGGCAGTTTATTCTACCCATTGCATGCCCAAAAAGCACCTAYACAACATGAAGCCGGAAAGTCGGGAGCATCCGGTTAATGAATCTATATTTTCGAATAAAGATCATATCTCTTCAATAGCGCCCAGTAGGAACCCGGAATTTATCACAGTGATGATCCTTTTCGAGTCCTTGTGAAAGAGGGCACTAGACCGCAGTATAAGCCTCTATTTATTTCTATTTTGAATTTCTATAGAAACCTCTCAGTTATAAATCAGAGCAAAAAGAGCTACAGTTACACCCAATAGTTCACGTCAAATGAGATGCCTATTGTATCACAGTCATAGCGGTAGCGAGGCGACGATAACCTTGAACTCATTACAAGTGCGTTCAAGGCTGTTCTAGGAGTGCCTATTCTCATCGAGTATCTTTGTGATAAGAACGGTATGGGTGCCAAGATGTTAAACTGGGAATATTATTAGACGCCGCAGAAGCTATATGGAAAAAGACGAGGTGGAAACCACTCAACACTTTCTTCTTGATCGCGTTTGAGAAGTCAAGGCTTAAGCACTTAAGAGCGCATAACTTCAGACATTCCACCGAGCTGSCGGAAATTGATCAAAAATTTTCCTTGATGGGGTATTCTAGTTTATAATTGAGRAAAACAAATCTACTATTTCCGCTTTTCAAAGTTTAACTATTCAATAATATGTCTGGAGAAATTTCAAAACTCAAAATCTTTTCAGAGATATAGGTCTTTTACTGAACCGGCATCCAAACTGGTGCGGCCGGAACTGAATCTTTAAACGAATTTTCTCAAATCCGTCTTTTCCAAAACGATACCCACGAATCCACTAAAGCGATATACGTGAGATATTTTAGAGAGGATTTTTTATAGACTTCTCTATGTTCTGAGCTAGCTCTATTCCTACATTTAATTTTAATTTAAATTTAATTTTAGAAATTTTTCTGTAATTTCACAGAGACTTCCATTTGAATAGGCAACAAATTCTACGGACTGGTTTCTTATAGCTTACGCTACTGCAAACACTAAGATTCGAAATCSTACTGACGCCAATTTAACACAAGTTCAACATAGATTCTTTTAGAAGTAAGTGGCTGTTTCTAATAGAGCCTTTACTTCTAAAGCATGTGGTTCATTCTTACAAATATAAAAAAAACACGGTGGTTTTTAGATTACCAACGAAAAGTGTGAACGAAACTATACAATTCACTACTGTGTTCAAAAGCGCRACCAAAACGAGGAATCAAGTGCTAAAGAGTTAACAAAAGAGGAACTCATACCGCAGCAAACAAAGCACTAGAATGGCGCTCCATAGGTCATACTCTACGGAAGAGTCCAGCATGAACACAGAAGGTTGGTACTGCGCGAATAAGCCGATATCACATTCATCTGGAACGTCACAAAGAGCACAGCTCTCAATCAAGAACATGAAAAACAATTTTAGCCCACACAATCTCTTTACATCGAAATAGGCTCAATCATAGTTTCATGTAGACGGAGATTTCACCGCTGGATGAAGACTCAAAATCACCGTTGAATTAGTAGGACATTCATCCAGCAGCAGAGATTCCGACTTAAGTATAGATTCAGCACGATAGTTATGAGACTCTGGAAGCAGAAGCGCAGAAGGACAAGCAGGAGCAACAGATGCTTGTGGACGAAAAACCTACTCATTCCGGCATCAGCACAGTTGAACAGATTGATACTGGCGATGTCGTTGAAGGAGAGCTGAATGAGTCTGCTAGCGAGCGGGAAGGGATGCTACTCTCCATACAGGAGCTCCTGGGCAGGCTGAAGAGGCAAGATGGTGAGGACAGTGCGGACGAAGACCAAACCAGACTGCACAAGGCTTTGTGTAGAGGCAAGATGGACACAGAACTATACATTAGAGGACATGATGAGACCCATACGACTAGCGCAGAGTACAGGGCAATGGTATTCTTGCTTGCGTATTTCCCGGAGACGGTTCGGAATCGTCAAATTCCACCAATTATCGCACAAAGGTCAGTTCGCTCGGAATAGACAGCTGCACTGCAGACTCAATTAAGGGTGGAGCCTACTTTAGAAGCTTAAAACAATCGATTATTTGGCTTAAATCTCTTTAAAAATAATCTAAGAATATGTCCCCAAAGTTATAGATGGGAATTCGAAAGTTTTCGAAGCTAGAAGGGAARTAGTGACCGAGCGTCTAGCAGATAATTAGCGCTTGGGCATAAAGCGAAATTTTTGACYGGCGATTTCTCGGTTTTTCATTTTTACGATWTTTCTTAATTGGTGGGTTGGATAGAAAAARAGCAAACTTTATTATTTTTGGCATTAAATTATCTTCTATTTAAACTAAGAAAAAACTAAGAAAAGTCAAGTTTGAGCATATTTCTAAACAATATAAAAAAAATTTTTATTCAAAAACCACTTTTTTTAATTTAAAAAAAAATGTAAAATTTTTTTAGCTTAACATGAAGATAAATTATTAAAAAATGTGAAGCTTTTTGAATTTCCTGTTTCCGAAAGAAATTGCGACCTGCATCCTGCCCGCCTTCCGACAAATGCACATGCGAGATGCATCGGGCAATTGCTTCCTAAAGGCWGAATATCAAAGATTTCGTATCCAAAAAATTTGAGAATGATGTCTGAATATATAGCTATAAACCCTAGAAATTTCGAATTAATCAATTATTTCTTTCGATTTTTTTGAAGCCTCTAAAGCAGGTTCGCCGTTTAAGTAGGCACTGGCCTCCTACTTGAAATAYAAGTTACCAGAGGCGGATGACTTCTACCCAGCACTTTTGAATTAAGATATATCTTGCAATATCATAGTCCCTTGCGCAAATTAGCGGTTTTGTGACATGGAAACGGAAACTCCAGATAGTCCCAGATTAGTCAGCAATTTGTGGAAGCCTGCTCAAGGCCATTTGGATCCATCTACATGGACAGGGATCATATCACCTTCATCACGCCCAGCACGCTGCTGGAATTGGACAGAGTGCTGCACCTTGGGACCGTATGTAATATAAGGAGGCACAAAGGACCATAGGTCACGGTGTGAAACCTCAATTATTGTCTGTCTATGAGGTATGCAACGCCATCACTTAGACTCAGCACAACTGCTGCCCGCCAACTTGCAATTTCTAGAAAACTTCTATTACAAATCGAAAAGTGAAAAAACAACCGAAATAAATGTATTAWCGAATATTTGTACAATGTAATTCAAAAATATTTGCTATATGAATTTGGGAAATAAAATGCGTGCAAGCCAAAAARTATGCAATTGCAAATCAACAATTTCTAAATTCCTTTAATTTCATGGTAAAATAAAATACCAAACAATCGAAACGGAAATGCGCTCACCAACAAAAAAGGACGCTAATAAAATGAGAAGGATGAAAATGGAAAGAAAAAATAATAATATTGTAAAAATAAGTATTTGTAATATGCGCACATAAACGACTTTGAAATCAACAAAATAAAAAAGGTGAAAAGCAAACATATGAAAATATGCACAACAACAACCAAGTGAGCGCCGTGAAAAGCGCAAACCATTGGATAAACACGAATTTTTCCGACTCATTGATTGCCATATTT
The DNA here is from genome assembly GCF_001853355.1 of Bactrocera latifrons. Taxonomy (NCBI): domain Eukaryota; kingdom Metazoa; phylum Arthropoda; class Insecta; order Diptera; family Tephritidae; genus Bactrocera; species Bactrocera latifrons. Next base: position 82,423 of record NW_017536396.1, on the reverse strand, counting down.
TTAAGCGCCGATGATGCCATATCTCTTACAGCAGCGCTGTGTGCCGCTGATTATGCCTAGAAGAATGCAAACAAATGGCAGGCGGAGGTAAGGAGGAGTTCACAAAAAAAATTTGGAGAAATATAAAAATAATGGCAATAACAAAAACATTGTATTAGAGAAATAAACTCGGAGCCATATGAAATAACGAACGCATGAATGATTACCAACGTTTTGGTGGCTGTTGTTGTTGTTCATATTGTTGTTATTGTTATGTGTATTATGTGCAGTGGCATAAATACAATTCAAAAGCGCACACTTCTATTTATACACATAAATATGCCGGCGGAAACTCTTGTCCCAACATGTACCCCATACGCCACTCCCTCCTCTAAGCTTTCACCAATTTGCTGCTCGGTTTCGATTTCATGCGCAACTTGTTGGATTCACTGGGGTAAGTACATATATATATATATATATATTCTTCCAAACATACATGCACATACTATGTACCCTCTTTCTGCTTCCCTTATTTTGCGCTCCATACTCGCCCACCACCCTCATACACTTTAGAGCCACTACTCTTCACTGCCTCCCCCTCATACGAGTATTTACTGATAAATACTTTACTTCACACTCGCCTACAATGCTACAACTGGTCTTTATGCATATGTTTCTTATACTAACGCGAAATGTTGWCAAGRGTATAATAGTTTYGGTCACCTAACGGTTGTTTGTGTTTTACAAAAACGCTCACTTCTCATAAAAAGGTTATGTGGAAGACTACCAACGCCAGGGGCATTACATATGACAGAGAAGATGGTATAGAGGGACTCTACTGAAGTAAAAAATTAATATTGGGCATGGCACCGTCCACTTTTACCCGAAACCACATATCTTCGCAACTACTCTATCACTTTTAACCAATTTTTTGCTTTACAGTAGAAAAATCAGACATAAATATTGATATTAAAATAAAACGTTTCAAAACAGAATATTTATCTAAGTTGTATTACTTCTCTTCGAAAAATGGTCAGAATCGAAACAAAACTAGGTCCAGATGCTAAAWATAACGAYCTCAAACTTCCTTATATCAAAAATATCTCTAAATCTGTCAGGTAACTTAACGAAGTCGGCAGCCYGTMRTTTTCAAGTACAACATAAATATTTTGGGATGTTTTCCAGTTAACTTTTCACCATATAAAAAGTGAACCTTTTCGAGGCCCTCAACTTTTTTCAAGAAAAAACACAGAAACTTCAAATGTAATGGGGAATATACATATATCATAATTTGAAAGAATGTTTTCGACATTTATTTTTTGAAGATTATCTCATTCAAATAATGGCCGCGGGAACGTCTCAGTTGGACCAACCGTTGAGTCTAATTTTTGATGACTCGTTCGCGCATTTTGACTGGTAACTGGCGAATGACACGCGTGATGTTTTGTTCCATGGCTCCAATCGAAGCGGGGTTGTCCGCATAGACTTCAATTCTTGCATAGGCTGTATTTTATACGCCTTCAATTTAGTTCGAGTTGGTGCGAACGGCGTCGAATTGACTCTCCACGGTTTTCGTGTACACACGCTCTCTGCTACGTGATCTATTCGGTCGAATATTATTCAATAATGATTCCCGGGTCTCAAGATGGGTGTTAGTGTTGCGAATAGTACCCTTAGTAGGCCGATTTGTGGATCACAAGTTGAGCGGAGCGCGTGAAACACATTCTTTACAGAACGTTAATTTTCGTAAACACGTTAAACGATTTGTAATCGTTGGYCAGGCATAAGKTTTTCCRTGATGGAATGCCAAAATTTSTTTTAAATTTAATTYTGGGTATATTAGCRTAGTTCAGGGTTAAAAACCACCCAAGCCGCCATACTCCGAATATAATGATTTTTATTATTCTAGTTGACTTTGAGCCTAAAATCTCGCTCTATATGTGAGTGGTTTTAATATTTCTCTAGCATAATTTTGTTTAAAGCCAACAGTAAAAACAAACCACTCAAATCTTCCTCAAGCTCTATAGCACCCAATTTAGACTTTCTGATAGACTATATAGTATATCATTTATAATGATCAATATTTTCGATATCCTCATCCCAACAACTGACATTTTTTCCTCGCCTTTAATACTTGCAAATTGAGAGAGTACTAAACGTTCGACTACACCCGAAATCAGCCTCTACCTTACTTCCTTTCATTTAGTTGCTTATTTTTTGAAATTTTTTATGATTGGCTTTATGAAAAATACCAACGAAATCGGTTAATGTTTATTGAAAAAGCATAAAATTCGTTCTACCAGAATGAAAATATGCTTTTGATACAAAATAATTGTCCGTATCACAATACACATAATTCGCAGCGGCAGCGCTCCCCCAGCGGCCACTCCTTGTGCTTGTGCCTTTCGGTAGCTTTTTTATGCCTTTTCGTTACCCTTGGAGAATGCGTATATTTTGCTGGCTCAACCACACAAGCACACGTCTGTGGTTGCTACTGCCTTAGCTGCTTGGTTATTGTATTTGCCGTTTACCATTCTTCGCATTTATTTTTCGTGCATTCGAGTTCATCGCTTTACGCCAAATCAAGGCAACCTGTGATTTGCCTTTATACTTCTTAACGAATTCTTCCTTTCTAAAAACTGAGGCTACTTGCTAGTCTCTGAACAAAAGACGGCCTAAAACCATACATGCAAACACAGAGACTCATACACACCCATACACATACGTTTGAAGCCAAGTTTCGCAACCGGAAGTCAGTCAAGAAAGCAATTTCTCGTGGCTATGAAGTGGAAAAATAAGCGAAATATTTAACTTTGTTATTAGCATACGAGATATTGGAATAAACCCCTCCGGCTCTCTTGATGGCGCGTGTAATGCATACATGTGTGCGTGAGTGTGTAAGTAAGATTTGCATATCCTTTCTTTCTTTTTCGTTTTTCTTTGGGCACATACTTGTTGGAACTAGATAAAAGTTTCATTTTTCGGTAAGCAACCACATATCTCTATTAAGAATATGTGCTGTTAGTATGCCCTTGGTTAGTAGCATATCTTAAGGCGCTTAGCGTTTGCTTTCAATTCGATAAGACATTAATTGGAAAATAAGTTGATTCAGAGGTGGAGTTGGTAGAGTACGAGTAAACAAAATCACCAAGTATGTATGGTATGATATCCCAACATTTTAATCTCTTTCTGGTGGATCACCAGTCTCATGTCGACAATTTATTATTATATGCATTTAGATATACCAACTTGGCTTTGGATTGGCTGGTAGGTTAGGCTATAATAAGGCTCATTATGCTCCCGGGTGATAACCGAATCAGAACTTATATAGCAACTATATATATATATATATATATATCTGATTTTTCCCATCCATGCTGTCCAAAGTAAACATATATCCCGTCTCTTTCCGACTGAGGGCTTGGAATTCGCAATGATAATTTTACAGTGTCTGACTATTCTCCGCGAATTYTCTTTTCCAATTTTGTAAAGGTGGGATCTTAAGCGTAGATGCTTTGTGATGACCCCTGCAACATTACTAAGTTCCCCTTTGCACACCACCTGAAAGTAACTCTGTGATATGGACTCTGCTGCCATTGTTTCTAAACTTGAGGTATTCCTAGGATCCATTGCTTTAAAAAACCTTGAATGAGTCAACGACTGGACCAACTCGTCTGCYTTTTTGTTTCCTTTATATCAACTATTAGGAGGTAATATTATTTGGGTGTTAGATGCGCTTATAATACTCGTACTATTGCGAAAAAAATAGAAGCAGGGCAGCCACCCGATGAAATACTAAYAGTGGGTAAATTCCTAGACAGAAATAGTACTGTGATGAATAGCACTCTAAAGATCAAACACCAATGGCTAATATCGACTAACCAGAAATGAAATGCTAGTAAGATGGATATGGTACTCTTTACAATAGGATAGAGTTATCTACTAACGATAACACAAAGCACCTGGCAGTATTTTTGGACAACAAACTGACGTGGAAACTCATTTTGTACAAGAGGTTTCTAAAAGGCCAGTGGGGCTATCTATGCATGTAAGAAGATACTAGGGTTAACGTGGGGTCCATCACCTGTCCACAACGGTAGTCTAGGCAATCTTACTTTACGGTGYTTTGRTATAGAAAGGKCAACTATACCAAAGCAAATCCAGTACWATCTCATACAGGAAACCGTTGAAGCAAATACAGAAKGTTCGCTGCTCTCTGCCTAACGGAAGCACTAGGAACCATTATAAAGGCTGCACTTTAAAGGTTACTCAATCGACCATTGACATTGCAGTGGAAAGCTACGCATAAAACGACACAAAGAGTATCACTATACGTAAATATCGATAGTAGATAAAATAGTAAGCGAAAAGCTGCTGACAGTATATAGTCTTCAAAACCAAAAGGGCTTTTAGGGCGACAAAATAGCTGATGAAATTCCAAAAGTGACATCCGCTTGCCTACCAAACCAGTTCAGGATATAGGCAGCTCACTAAAAACGACACACAATGATATTTCTAAAAGTAAAAAAAAAAAAAGCTGTAAGACGGATGAGGATTCGATGAAATGCTTTGGAGGCACGCAGGATTATCAAAATCGATTGCAGAGTCGCAGGTTAAGGATGACACATGTAGAAAGTGCAGGGAAGGGCTGTTATTACTGCGATCTAACACTATTTGAAAAGATTTTAGGTTTCCTGGTACTTGCTGCGCATTCTATTCACATTCATTATAAGGTTAAGTTTCAGAGCTTGAAGCAACAAAGCTTCTCYTCTTGCATAGAAAAATTCAAAAGTATTTGAAAATAGGCGAACCTCGTCYTCAAACCCAGAAGTTCTCTCGAAATAAAATCACCAAAAACAATTCTACCTTTAGTATTATATATAATCTAATTTCCGCTGAGGGTTCTAAAAAGAAACCAGCAATTGTTTGGAGGCTACCTGAAACTAAAAGGTTCCTACATTCAACGAATGTAATCAAAACTCGTTCAAGAAAAGTAAAATAAGCGGCACAATTAAATATTTAGTGTATGTACTGTAATTATTTATTGCTTCAATATAAAATATAAAAAGAATCTACACTCATCAAAGCAAAATTAGCAGCAGTACTCTCAATTACTTTCATTAGTGGAAATTACCCAAATGCCAAGTGCCAATCTAACTTTGTCCATCATCACCTCGCAACTGACCTGTGACAGCTAAAAGTGACAACTATGAAGTGAAATGTGAAGCAAGCAGTGCAAAATGTGTATGTAGGGCTAAAAAGGAAGTACGAAGAAAAGTTGCTGAAGACAAAAGAAGGCACTTCCGCACTCAGGCAGCTGTCGTTGGGTCACAGGTCAAAGGAAATAATAAATGACGCTCATATTAACTTGATGATTATTACAGAAGGCGAGAAAGTGCAAAAAACCAGCATCCACACGCACACACRTGCATAAAAGTACAACTACAAAGGWCACTTGGCAGGACACAGCACACCATTTTGGCCATTCGGAGTAATCAACGCGTCGCAAGCAAATAAAAATGGTAAGTTTATATTATTTCTTTTTTAGTTGGCATTGGAGAGACACGCTTAGTGCAAAGTACTCATAACATAAGTGTAAATGTGCAAATAAATATGAAGTTATCTAATGTGCCAAAGRACATGCATAGCGGCATAAAACGGAAGTGTGAGCCTTGTGTCCATGAATGTAAGAATATAAACTAGCCTTGCCATATCTAACGAGTAATTCACGCTTTCACGAAATAAAAATTATCAACGCTCGTAAAGTCACACTGCATCCATTGAGGGAAATAGCGAACTTATGATTACGCATGAAATTAGATAAATTGAGGAAATTTTTCGCATTCACTTTTATTTGTTATTTATTTAGATATGAATTTTGCTCAATTGCGGCAGATAATACTTTTATTGCAAGCCAGCGTGTGTTGTTGCACTTGATTACGCTGTTTATTGCAACGAATTCTTTGGTTTTATTGGTAATGAATTTTGTCTGAATGATTATTGTATTAAATATATATTTATCGTATGCCCTCTGGTATCAATGAAGAAAACATAACAGCCGTAGCTGAAAGTGCACACGAAGGCTGTGGAGAGTCGATTCGACGCCGTTCACAGTAACTCTGACTAACGACTTGGCACATTTTATTTGAAGGCGTACAAATTACAACTTATGCAAGAATTGAAGCTGCTCGACCTTCCCAAGCGACATCGCTTTGCTCTTAGGCTATTGAAAATTTCTTGAAGATCCGACGTCTACGAGCCAAATTGTCTTGCGCGATTAGGCTTATTTCTGGATCAATGGATATGAAGAGTAAACAAGCAAAATTGCCGCATTTGGGACGAAGAATTACCTGAAGAGATTCAAGAAAAAATCRGTCCATATTTCTTCAAAAAATTATGCCGGTAAGAATGTAACCGTCAATGGCGGCCGTTACCGTGCTATGATAACCGACTATTTGACATCTTAAAGTGAAGCTCAAGATCTCGGTGAAACTTGATTTCCACAAGATGGCGCCATTTTTCCAYACACTTCGATGAGCAGATAATTTTCTTCTTTGAGCAGGCCGATTGGCCGCCAAGATTTTGTGATAACACACGGGCAGACTTTTTTCATTCCARTATATAAGTCTATGGGGACAAACCCGCTTTAACTTAGGCCTTGAAGCAAAACATCACTCGTGAAATTCGCCAGTTACCAGTCGAAATGCTCGAACAAATCATCGAAAATGGGACTGAACGGATGGACTCTGTACCAAAATCGCAAAAATTTTCGCATAATAAAATATGAAACGGTACTTAAATTTCGACTTTTTTAAAATAGTTGGCTACTATTTCTAAAAATGGTTAGGTAACCATTTAATTACGAACCAGGTAGAAATAGCGAGTCATAAAAACTAGTAAATTTTCACTCATTCTTAAAGTAAGAAGAAGGTATACTTATGGAGAAGAAGTAAATAGATCGAAAAAACACGTCTCTTGAATTATGTTTTAAAGCAAGGTTCAAAGCCTCCGAGTATAAAATGAAATTAAAGCAATAGCCACTTAAACATTTTGGTAATATGTTAGCTTAGATGGCTGACCACTCAAGATGGCGGGATCATACTTAGACTGCTATGGATGTCCTTTCTGAAGGCAGGAAAAACTTCAATAGTTGGATGTCAGCTATCGACTATCAAAGATCAGCTTAGGTGCTTTATWTATATTTTCGCTATTTCAGTGGGATATCTAAGAGTATAAGATTCGAAATATACATTTTAACCTTGATAAGAACAACCAGCATCCGRTAAAATGTTCAGTCTTATAAATCCCGATAGGGCATAACCTTGTGCTAGAAGGAGCCTGCAAATTTTTAGTTCCTTGCTGAGCTGGTTTGAGAAACCACCGTCTAGTAATAAACCATAAGAAGCCAACGGATCTCCTATCCCTCTCATAACTTACGAAAGTCAGGGCTAGGCGTGGTGACCTTGTTATCCAAGAATTTGTGAAGCAAAGCTTAATGTTCGAAGATTTCATAGTAGTTAGGCCCATAGACATTTAAAAAGCTATTCTATTCTGGCTATGTCCACTGGTCCAATATGCAGCAAGTCATTKAACGAAACAGCTGTATATTTCGCTATACAAAACACAACGACTTGACTAAAAAATTCGGGTCTGTTTCGGTTACGTTGAACAGACTGTCGAGGAAACGACAAATAGAGAGTTAAGGGCAAGCGGCTACACGATATTGATCCTAGACACCTGTGTCCTAGACAACTTTTTCTTTTATTTTCTATAGTAGAAACCTATAAAACTGCAAATAACGTATGGGGTATAAGATTTGATACATATAATACAAAAACATTTTGGCWAATATTTGTGTTCTTCAAATTTTTATAGAGTTAATAAAACAAAATGCACAATGCGCTAACTTTATTGAGTGTCAGACGTGACAGACACAGAAATACGCTAGAGATTTATGACCTGCTATCGCAGTGCGGTGTAATAAAAAATGCTGCTTCAGAACGGAAAATCCTAATATAACACTTGCACACTTATTTATACAACAACATATTAGTGTATGTTTGGTACATATTCTGCGCTTGGTTGACCAAAGCATTGATTTACGGCCGAGCTATTGATTTTCCGAGACAACCCCCAACCAGTAAATTATACGGCATTACAGTTATATGTATGTATGTAGACGTAACAGTGAAAGAAGAGACTGTTACAATATTTCCTCGTGTTTCCTCACAGATAAAAGCGCAACCCCTACTCCGGCGCACTCATATTACATACACAATATGCTCTATTTCGAACTTCCTCCCTCCATTGAGCGCTTTTGTTTCGTGCTGCGTGCGCCAGCAAATAAAAGCAATAATTAAAATAATAATTTTCACAACTTAAGTCTTTGTAATTATATTTGACGTTCATTCAAGCACTAGCGCTAGCTGTGCACGCTACTCGGCGTTTGGTGGACCGCGAACCGGAGGTGACGCCATTATGCATTTCCGCCTTTGTTTTACTCATTGCGCSCGAAGAACTTGTAAGGATAGTAGAAAGCGGCGCGCTCAGTACGCTCTGCACATTGTCTTATTAAGTAATATTTTTGGAAATTTGAAACCACAAATGCTCACCAAAGTAATATAATATAATATTGTGCTTAGACTTAAATATTAAAAGCCCACACCACCAGGAACATCCCCATCACTGGCTTCATCATTACCACTGCCAACAAATATATGTATGTACATAAATTAAGCTTTTTGTAATGCCGTGCTGGGCATCAGTTTCCCTTTTTGCCTTTATAATTGTGTACGTGGGTAAGTAGGTCTTTGAAAATTTTWGGAGAATCTAATTATAACACAAATGTTTCAAAAGAAACGTATTGAAAGTARTTTTATTATTCAAGCAAATGATTGATCATATTGAGACTCTCATATGACATAGATACATACTACATACATACATATGTACCTACWTACTGATTTACATAAATAAAAAAATCAACAAAATAGCTGAAAGTTTTTTTTAATATTCCCTGCATTCAATGATTGCAACAATACATAAGTTTTATAATAATTATCATATCCAAATAATTACTTATCCAAATAATAATTATTTCCAATTTTCTTTTATGTACATATATCAATCAGCACATTCATAGAAATTTTATTTTTTCGGCACAACTAACGCTTTTACACAAATAAAATTTTCACGCACTCAAAAAGACAAGCAGATTTTCGCCGCTGAATATATGAACATATGTGTACTACATATATGTACATACATCTACCCACAAATTATATTTAAGCAAACATTTTCACACACTTAATAAAACGACGAGCTTTTCTCTTTACATCACTGGCGAATTACAGCACTTTGACTCACAAATAACAACACAAAACACACACGAACCGTTCTGAAATAAACTTGCGCAAACATGATCTCACCGCTATTAACACTTGCACTTGCACTTTTGCGGGAATTCACTTTTACTTACACATTTACATATCTCTTATTTACTGGCACTTTAACATTTTTCACTTAAAACTGACAGCAAATATTATATATTATTTCCGTACGATAAGTTTAACAATACTTTAGCACAATTTAAGATATTTTTTATTATATTTCACTCAACTTCGCCAAACACCACAAGTCACAACAAATTTCTRCATGAACTGATCGCTCTCCYTCTGTTGTTTGCTCATCCTCACGAAAAGWAACAGGTGCGACCTCGTGCATCGTCAATCGTAATTTTTGTGCAGCATAGCAAATGCAGTTATCATATGCGCGAATGCTTACATGCATACCAACATATAATAATAATGTAAGTATATACATAGAAGCATGTGTATGTAAATCACAGCATGCACTGTTATTGAGTAGTGAAATTGTGAATGAAGAGAGGCGAGTAGTGTTTTTCATTAAGGAAAGTATTGTAGCTTGTTGAGAAAAGAATTTTTTCATTGCAAAAGCAAAAGTGATGCGAAAAAATTCATTTTTATTGCCAATGATACCCATTTAATTCTTATTAATATTAAATTATTTTTAAGGTAATGTTTTTATATTTTTTTCTTTTAATCGTTATACTAATGCTATTACTCATCATTTCTTAATGTCGTTGAGAAAAGTAAAAATGTTTGGATGTTAATATGAAAACTGTACTTGAGTTATGTAGTCGTAAAGACATTCACTCTAAAATGTTTTTCCCTGACTTTTCACATACCGCTACTCTTTAAAAGAATTGATAGTTTCAATGATTAAGATTAGACATACAAATATATAGGGCAGATAATTCCAATGAACAAAAACCAGGACCACCAGTAAAAACCATTTGTCGTAAACAGGAACAGATAGTAATCACTTAGTGCTAGTTCCGAACTACTATAAGGTGGCTGCATAAGAATGTCCCGATCATGCTTCCGAAACTTCGGGAAAGTCACTTTCGTTGTTTATGGGCTTTTGTTGCTCTAATGGTACATAATTCTTCTCCTATTAGCCGAAGCACGCCACTTCTGCGTGATTTCTTACTACAGTTGGTCCATGTCTTGGCTGCACATAACCGATTGAAGGGGATTGGAGGAGCTCATAGTAGATTACTTCCCGCCAGTCCCACTTTAGACTTAGCAAAACCTTCCGTCACAAACGGTGACGAAGCCAGGACATTATGCGGACGACGTTTGCACCAGCTCACCGCGAACGTTTTCACTTTACATATTAGTAAGTAAAACACTTTTCATCCTCAGTAACCATCCGATTCAGAAATGGATCGATATTGCGGCTATTCAGGTTCGATTAGCAATGAAAATTCGGTCCATGAGGCCTGTTACGTTAATTCGTGTAGCATCTATACATCGATCTTTGAATATTTTATCGATATTTTCAATATTGATTCTTCAAAGAGTACAAATTCGACATTAAAATTACCGAAGCGTATTASGGCCACAAGCATATTCACATTTAAAGTCGTCTGGCCGCTGTAAAAATAAAATACCCTGATCTCGTGTATAAGCTATGGTATTTCGGCTGCTTCTAGTCGGGAGATGGGGAGATCGCAACGAAACTCGCAGAAGTTTTCCCTGCACCATCTTTCAGGCAGAAGTAATCTTAAATATGTCAAAATGACCAGCATGATGGTAGAACCTACAAAGACTAGAGGAACACAAACCAGCTTTTTGTGAATTAGAGTGGATAGCTTGTGAATTCATTAGATTTGCAGTTACCAGTGAATCTAGCGTATTCCTGGCAAACTTCGTGATTCTTCTTGGTTTCGATCCATATGAGAAGAGGCTCATTGGAACCCTTTTGACGCAATTCCCCTTTATCCATGCATGCCTCGTAGTATGTATGTATCTCTGTTAGTTAGAAAAAAGTCCACAGGAGTTTCTTCTTCTGCTTTATGCTSTARATACCGCTTACGCGATTATACCCGAGTTTACAACAGCGCGCCAGTCGATCTTCCTTTCTTCCAACCTGAATAAAACAGAACTAACGGCGCGGTTGTTATAGCCAATGATATCGACGTCATCGGTGTGCACCAGAAGTTGTAAACTCTTATAGAAGATTGTACCTTTTCTATTTAGAACTGCAGCTGAAATTATTTTCTCCAACAGTTCATTAAAGAAGTCACACGATAAGCAGTCGCCTTACATACAATATTAAAAAGGATTATCCCACGGTAACTGGTGCAGATTGTTGATTTATGCGTTTTTTTGGGTTGGGCAGAATACACTTAAATTCCAACCGTCGGGCATGCTTTCGTCCGACCATAGTCTACAAAGAAGCTAATRTATGTTTTTCATGTCCTTCGCCRCCGTATTTATATAAAKAGCTTCGACTGGCAATCYATCGGACCCCGCCGCTTTGTTGTTCTTCAGACGGGTAATTGYTATTCGAAATTCTTCATGGTCRGGCAATGGAACATCTGCTCCAACGTCATCGACTGGGGAAGCGGGTTCACCATCTCCYAGTGTTATGCTTTAATTGCCATTCAGCAGACTGGAGAAGTGTCCCTTCATAATTTCASTATGCTCTGGGCATCATAAGATCATATCYGGGGGTTCTTTTCGTAGAATTTTCGAGCATTACCCCTRTCAACCTTYAAAATTATTATCTAATAAAATTTCTTACTTAATGTAAATGAACATAACGCTTCAATAGTTCAATTCGTTTGCGAACTGTCCGACGCATAAGTGATTCATACCAGCGGTCATCAGTCAACGGCAATCAGTCAAAACGAAGAACCCAATAAAAATTCAATTTCAAATCAATCAATTTTACGAAGCAAATTTCACTTTTCAATATTTTGCCAATTTCATTTCAATTTATACAACAACAGAAAATGCCCGAACCTATTGGGCCGCAGGCGCAAGCCAAAACCGCACGGACTGACTGATTGACCGGCTGACTGCTTTTAGACGCCAACTAAAGGCACTGTTGGACCAAGGCGGCGCCCCAAATTGTCAAGCGATAAACATCGACAACGTAGCAACAACAACAATTGCAGCTAAACATTCGATATGTGTACTTTTGTATGCGTGTGTGGTGCGTTTTTTGCGGTCAATTGCGCACAGCTGAATTGAATTATCGGTTTCGCAGCACTGACGTAAGGCAAAATATACTCAATGTATTTATGTGCAAAGAGTTGAAAAAAACCGCAAAATAGCTTGTGCCTAGCTAACGGCGACGTGCAACCCCAAATAAAGCGCCTGCGGAATGGTGTGAGTATTAAATTAAATGTGCTCTCCCATTCAGATGTGTGTAATTTTCATAATTTCTAAACTCAACATTCACCGCTGACTGTGCAAAATGCCAAAACAAATGTTGTTGTTGTTGTTGTTATTGTTTTTATTGTGTGCTTAAAAAGCAACATTTCAATTAAAAGCCCGTAACTGACGTATCAATTCCACCAGCAGTTAAGTATACGTGTTTGTTATGTATATATGTATATATGTATGTATATAGTTAGCGGTAAAACTCAGCCAAYTRWWATTTTTCAAAAGTTCAATTTAAATGTCTGCTATCGGCTGCTGTTGTTTGTCTTCCTCTTTTTTTTWWTTTTTTWWTTTTTTWTTTACTTTTTTATTTTTTTTTTTGATAAATAATATATGGTGGCATAGTGATGCATCACTTCTTGACAGCCGTCGCCACCAGCATGACAGTCCACTACTCTGCCACACACATTTATCCATCACAACCCCTCACAAATGGGTTGCTCATTTTGCTCAACTTTTTTTTTGCAATTTGCTTTTTTGTTTCTGCTTTCGTTGTTGAAACTATAAATTATTTCATTTATTCACTTACCACTTCTTCTTAATGCATCCCTGTTTTTTATTAATTTTTTTATTTTTCTGTTTTTGTTTTAATTTCATTCTACACAGTTTGCAAATTTGTCTTGTCATTGCAACAAATCCCATAATTATCCCATCAGTTAGCTTGGCAACATTTGCTCGTCACATTTGCATGCGATTCGGTTAGTGAGGCAATTGTCTCGTTAGTCCGAATGAAATTAGCAGTATTGGCTGCTTATATTTGACAGCTGGGGTGCTCAGTGCCATTAGTGTGTGTTGAAACGCGCAGCAATTGGCTCATCAACATTTGACAAGTCATGATGACAATTTTTACGCATTTGCTATACAAAGCAATGAGTTCCTGGCAACAAAAAAGTAAAATATTGCATAATTAAAGCTGATTGTGAGGTCTTAACGGTAGTTTGATAAGTCAATCGAAGTGGTTAGTCCTATTATTTTTCGTTCGCCGGACGCTCAAGAGCTTATTTGCTTCAGTGTAGAAGCAATGATTTTAGCAAGTCTGATTCTACAAAATTGTAAACGGAAAGTCATGGGATTTAAGGGCTTTTTATATTCAAGAAAATATCTTTAGGCTTATCTTTGTTGGAAAACACCATTTTCTTGACTGAGTATGGTCGCTTCTGTTACAATCTAAAGACCCTTCACTTTACAAATAATTTAATTTAATAATTTTCTGGGTTTCGGACAAAAACTTCCTAATAACGTTTGTCTCTACAAGCATTCAAACTGCGGATAGTTGTAACAAAGAGAAGCTTTCATATTTCCGATATTTCTAACAGAACAAAATGCACTTAGGCAAACTCCATTATAGCGACAGTCAAAGTGAAGGTTTCTCAGGGATTCGAGAGGCAGATGCATTCTATAAATGGCTTGGTTTAATAGTACTGAATATTGCGAACGCAACCACTTTTCGAAGACCGCGAAACTACAACAGACATTACMATAGCACCAGAACGCATGGCAGACTCAATAAAGAAATGGAGAGTCCTAGAARAYTACACTGCCAGCTATCATCGGTATATATCCTTCAAAGATCGACAACGGAACAACACACAGAAAGGGTAAAATACAGGAACACCAAAATGGAACGCTTCGAAATTAAACACTCTGAAATTAATTTCGCCAGATCCCGCTTTGCAGCTTTCCCAAAACTGACACGAAAATTGTAGAACACACTATGCTTGATTTAACGCGAGCATGCCACAAATCAATACCCAAGATGTCAMACAGAAAAAATTAAGCAGCAGTTTACTGATGGACAGAAAAAATCGCTTACATACACATGTCTTCGTTTTCGCAGATCATACACAAGATCTAGGCGCAGAGGAACAGTACACGAAGTACAGAAAACTGTTGTACCTGAAATTTGGAAGAAATAACGATTTGCCCAAGCAGAAGGGAAAAGGGGATCCCGGCTTRCCATTAGCATACCGCTCGTGCTCGTCACAGCGAAAAAGATCTTTGAAAGAATACTTAAACCTAGACTGAAAGCGGGCAGTAATACAGCAGGCGGACTCTCCCCCAGACAACACGGTTTTAGACCCGGAAGGTGAACTCTAGGAATTATAAAATGCGTCATTCAAAGTATAAAAGCCGTACAGMGTAGATGGTATAAATACAAAAAAAATAGCGTTATTGTCGACTTTAGACGTTCGCAACGTCTTCAATAGCGCGAGACGGGCGGACATAATCGACGCTTTAGAAAAAAAATTTTGAAATTCCCGTTTTCCTCAATGCTATAGTGCGGAGCTATTTGCGTAACAAAAAAAACTGCTGTACCAGACTAAAGAGGGATCACAAGCAATCGAAGCTACGTCAGGAGCAGCACACGGGTCCCTTTTAAGCACAGATCAGTAGAAAATTAGTTATGACGGAATACTAAAACGACGAACGACAGACGAATTATATTTAATCGGCTATATGGATGGTAAAGCAGCGGTAATCTTAGCGCGAGAAACAGAGGAAGCCCGAAGAAAGCTAAATCAGGTCATGATTCGGACGCAAGTATGGCTTGACTTACATAACCAACAACAACAAAAAAAAAACACACACACATTCTGCACGTTCCTCTCGCAATAAGCATGCAAACGACTAGTTATATTCTAGGAACACAAAAAGCTGTGAATTGCCTAGGCGTAAGACTGGACTCCTTCTGAAAGTCAGCGAAAATCATCTCTTATCTTAGAAGACTAATGGCCAACTCAGGAGGGCCCACACATGAAAATCGAAAGTTCTTAATGTGCCTCGTACTATACGGAGCAGAGAATTAGGCAAATGTGCTAAAAATGGAAAACTGGCGTAAGGTTTTAGCTAAAGTGCAGCACACAACAGCCCGTACAATTTCAGCAGCTTACAGAACTGTGACGTGGTATTAGTCATCACTGATAAAGCTCTCATTGAACTTCTAGCGCAAGAAAGAAAAAAGCTGTGGGATCTAAAGGAAACATATGAAAATAACAAGAAATAAATAATAGATAAAGAAAAACATGATATTAGCATGACAACTAAAATGGGAGAATGGGAGTCGCGGCAGATGGACGGTCAATAAGGGATTTAAATTTAGAGAAATATCCGAACGCGGATATTTCAGAAACTACCTTCATAGTTAGTATGGGTTAAGTCGATGAGCCATTATGCCTATATTACGAAACCACGCGACAGAAGACACATGGCAATTGGAATACATCGCCGTAAAAGCCCTGGACCAATAGATGTGAACAATTTAATTGGTGTCACGTTGAATATCGAAAAAATAGGCTGGTTATACAAAAGTCGCACGAAATTTGCCACGCCGAAAAACGAGTGACCTGAACCTGGTGCACAAATGATCTCAATGAGTAAAATGGAACGGAGCACTGGAGTAATGCAAACGGATCCTTAGAGGGGATGTTTTAGTGACCTGCAAGTGGCACAAACTGTTGCTGTGACAAGAGCTCTCATGATGCGGAAACACTGGATAAGTGATGTCTTTTCCAAGTGAATCAGAACTGGGCATTAATTGATCTCGAATGAGAGCCGGCTCTGGGATAAAGAATGTCGCACTGAGGAGAGGGGTAACAAAGACAGATTTCCAATCGAAAAATGGACTAAAGTCAGGTCACTGAAAATATCTGTTCTTTATCATTTACAAAATAACACTAAAGTAAAATGTGTCACTTGTTAAATTAACTCCTTGCCATATACCATGTAATATTAAAGTTCATTACTTGTATTCGAAACAACCAAACTATACAAAACTGAAATGGAAATTATTTATTAAAATTCTTTACTCCCTACGAGCTTGTCCATGAAAGGAACTCCACGTAGCACTAAATTGGACAACAGATGAACCTAAGGAGAAATACCCACACATACATACATACATACACAAAGAGATACATGAGCAAACACATAAAAAACGCATACCTATATAAGTATGTATGTACATACCCACAAGGTGTTAAATGCTTTGCTGTCAGTGCGAGTCACTGCGCAAAAACAATAGCAAAGTCGTTGGACAAAAACGAAACTCGTTAGTGGTGAATTTTTAATAAAACATGAAATTATTTGTCATTATTGTCTGTGGTAATAAGTATGTATGTGCTCACTCGACCATACATATGTATGTATGCATGTATGTGTGTTTAACTGGTAACTAGGCAGCAATAGTTGTGAAGTCAACGTAAAAAGTTGTCAGGTCCTTATATATTACTTAGCCATGTATAACTAGGAGTTTTTATGTATGCGTATGTATGTGTGTTTAGGTTAGTTTCATAATTAAGTTGTGCGCTGGTCATCATAGCTCTGTGGTTGGACAAAAAGTGTCAGCCAAGTTGGTTGGAAAGTCTATTAAAAGCTTGTGGCTCGCTCGCCTCTATCATCCAAAGGTGCGTGGTGGCCACTGTGCTGTTAACGGACACAACCGCAAAAAGTGAAATATAGGAAATGATGATATTAGTATGTGGTGAAGATTCATTACATGAATAATGCATATTTCATACGGCAAACTTAATTTGATTATTCATTTATTTTCTGATTTATAATTTAAATATTATAAAGCATAGATTTAAATTAGCTTTTTATACTCTCGCAACAAAGTTGCTAAAGATAGTATTATAGTTTTGTTCATAGACATAGGGTTATATATACCAAAGTGATCACGGTGACGAGTAGAGTTGAAATCCGGATGTATGTTGGCTGTAACTTGAGTAAAAATTAAGATATAATGAAACTTGGTACACGTATTTCTTGGCTCCATAAGAAGGTTAAGTTCGAAGATGGGCAAAATCGGCCCACTGCCACGCCCACAAAATGGCGAAAACCGAAAACATATAAAGTGTCATAACTAAGCCATAAATAAAGATATTAAAGTGAAATTTAGCACAAAGGATCGCATTAGGGAGTGGCATATTTGGACGTAATTTTTTTGGAAAAGGGGGCGTGGCCCCGCCCCTACTAAGTTTTTTGTACATATCTAATGCCTTCTTTGTATAATATATCCATTAGGAACCAATGATGACAGCGGAATAAAACTTTACACAAATACGGTATTTGATGCGTGAGTATAAAATGTTCGGTGACAC
This sequence comes from Bactrocera latifrons, assembly GCF_001853355.1. Taxonomy (NCBI): domain Eukaryota; kingdom Metazoa; phylum Arthropoda; class Insecta; order Diptera; family Tephritidae; genus Bactrocera; species Bactrocera latifrons. The sequence continues at coordinate 64,590 of NW_017536396.1, read as the reverse complement.
CCGAACTTAGCCCTTCTTCACTTGTTATATAGGTTGTCAAAAAAGTCTTTTCGCTAGTTGGCGCTGAGAGCGCGGAGTTCTAGTTTTATTCGTGGATTCGGGTCATGCTATACCTTTTTGGAAAGCTCATTTCACGCGTTAACACGTGTTTGTCGTTTCTTTTAAGTCGTTCGTGAGTTATAGCGTCGCTAACATGGAGAAAAATAAAGAGAAAATACGGCATATTTTACAGTATTACTACGATAAAGGCAAAAATGCATCTCAAGCCGCCAATAAAATGTTTGCAGTTTATGGACCCGATACAGTTTCCATTTCCACCGCACAACGATGGTTTCAACGTTTTCGTTCTGTTGTAGAGGTGGTCGAAGATGCGCCACGCTCCGGAAAACCTGTCGTCGAAAATTGCGATAATATCGCTGAATAGGTCGAAAGAGACCGACATAGTAGCAGCCGTAGTATCGGTCAAGAGCTAGGCATGAGTCATCAAAAAAAAATGTACGAACAATTGAAAATTCAATCAAAATACCACAAAAATACCGTAAGACTTTTTTGACAACCAATATGTGCATGCAGCTATTTCCACAATCAAATGTATGTGTATATAATATTTTTTTCAATTTGAATGTTCGCGAAAGGAAAAACTTACTCGGGTCTAATTACACTACCGTTGAATTGCGAAAAGCATTCGTGTACTTCACATTTCAGCCATATGAATGTAACGGGGTTCCACGTAATCTTTTTAGAAAATTACCAGATTTATATTACATTTTTGCAGCTTCTGCGAATATTTAAAGATATGGAACATTTTCTCAACACAAACCCTTTATATTCTGGCTCTTCTCTCGACTTGGTGGAGGTCTTCCTCTTCCTCTGCTTCTACCGTTGGGTACTGAAACGAGAACCTTCAAAGCTGGAATATTCTCTTACATATATCCGGACAACATGATGGGAAAGGACTTTACTTTTCAATTGCCTTCGGATACTGCGTTGGATTTCAAGGCTGCAGTTACAGTCTAATTCCTATTCTTGCGTCCACGCAAGTAACTTCAACTTCAAGTAACTTTCTACAAAACTTTTTTATTTACAAGATATTTTCACGAAATCAGTTTCCAATAGCGGTCTTACAAAACGATCGATCAGCATAAAAACGTAGTTAATTAGGTTCGCTATAGTTTTTATAATATTCGCATAAAAATCGGTTTCTCCGGAATGTATTTCGAATAGCCATAACAGGATAATAAAGTAGTCCCTAGCCTACCATAGCAAAACAGATTTTTTTGGTATAGTTCCAGGATCAAAGATGTACCATTTTGTGGTAGGATTTGTCCTTTGCTTTCAAATAGGCTTCAGTTTCGGCGATCAACTCTTCATTCGAAGAAATTTTCTTCCCAGCGAGCATTCTTTTGAGATCTGAGCGCAGGAAATAGTCGCTGGGGCCAGATCTAGAGAATTCGGTGGATGCAGAAGCAATTCAACACGCAATTCAGTTATGTGCACTGCTGCTTTCTGGAACAATATCGCTTTACAGTCATCCAAAAGTATTTTTTTGACTTTTTTGGCAATTTCTTTAGGGCGAATCACCGTCTTCGGTGACAATTTCACCCCGTCAGCTAAGCATACCGATCCTTGATGCTTGATCGTCCCGTGACAGTGTCTGAAAACTAGTCATCGAACCAAGTTTTTACTTCAAAAATTGCTAATGGTCAGGCCGGAGACCTTTTAAATTTTTAAATGACAGTTTTCAAGAGACACACTTAAATGTGAAAGGAACTAATAAAAACATAATTTTTTTAAACATACAGTTGCAAAATACTTGCCGAACAATGATGTTGGTAAATAGTTGCACGCGACTGTATGTATACGTATATGTTAACTAACTAATTTCACTAAAGTAAATAAAACACCCACGAAAAGAAACAACAATGATAGGTGTGTAAAAAATCCATGAGAATTTTTTAAACAGGGTGAGCCATATACAAATTACACTGAGATAAAAAACTTTTTTTTTCCTGTTGCACAATAATTTACTTCATAGTATTGCATTTAATAATTTTTTTATATTTTATTTTACATTACTTCATTTAGTTTAACTTAATTTAATTTACTGTAATTTAATTTTATTTTATTTTACTGAATTTAATTTAATTTACTTTAATTTCATTTCATTTCATTTCATTTCATTTCATTTCATTTCATTTTATTTTATTTTATTTTATTTTATTTTATTTTATTTTATTTTATT
>NW_017536396.1:26342-62245 GCF_001853355.1 Bactrocera latifrons | reverse complement strand
TTTTATTTCATTTTATTTTATTTTATTTTATTTTATTTTTTTTCTTTACATATCCTTCCATTTTATTTAACGTCCCACCTTATACTCGTTCATACATTTGAGAAACGCTGACTATAACAAAACTTTGCATCAAGCGGCCACCAACTATACATGCACTCACCTCCAATCCCCCACCCTTAACCAACGTTTTATCACCATACCATACAACAGCGCCGCGCTGCTGGACGTGCCCGACCAATGGTCAGCCGGCATTTGCATACGCAATCAAATCGGAAACAGCGGCGAATACAAACATCAACTCCAACTAAAAGCAAACACGCGCAAACACAAATACAAACAAATAAGTGGCGCGCAAGTCAAAGGCGTGATTGTGTGATATTGATTGAAGCGGAAGGGGCCAGCTGGACGCGATGGACGCTCATATGTGTGGTAGTTAATAAAGTGACCGCGATATATGGGCGGGCATTTGATGCAAATGTATGCGTGTGAGTGGCAGTGTATGTGTGTGTGTGGTCATATTGCGCTCACACTTTGGATGCCATTTAAATATTTGTGTATTTACTGATGACGCGCGCGGCATCAAAAGCCTGCTGCTGGGCCACCGCGCTGGCTGATCTCCAACTGCACCTGAAAGCGCGCGGTGATCAATGTGTGAGTGTTGCAGTGAGTGTCGAAATGAATTTTCGCTGACTTTGAGCAGCTTCAATTTAAAATTTCGCAAAATCAGCGTAAACTTTGACGCAGCGTTTCCGTGGAAGCTGCATGTGGCAGTGGAGCCGCGCTTAATAGTAATTGGTGTTGCGCCAAAGAGGCGACTTAACCTGAAAAATATTGACTTTTTTGTAGAAATTTTTGATACAATATTATTTTTGTGCATTTATTTGTGTAAACCATATGTGGATATTATGTTTTTCTTTCTGTTTCTGTTTTCGTTTTCGTTTCTTAATTTGTTTGCTTTGGTTTCCTGCGAATATGACCCCCATTTGCATAAGCGTATACCCATCAGCGTTTCTGGCGTTTAAATAAACACTCTCTTTGATTGAAGGGTCACGTGTGCGTCGGTGGTTGATTGGTGGGTTGACCAAATGGCAACGCATGGCGCTACGCGAATTTGATTGCTTCGGTGTTTTGCTAGAGGTGGACCACACATTTGCATACTGCGTCAATTTATTATTTCGATTTTCATTGACACCTCTTGTACACCACGATTGAATACGAAAACATTTTGACAATTGGCCCTTTGATCTCTGTACTGTAATGCTGTAGAATTGAATTACAAAATAAATGTATCATCGCTATAAGTAGAATTACCCCCTGGTGGAATTTGAAGAAGAAATTATCCACCTGTACCAATGTAGAAAACTGCCAATCAAGTAGGTTTTTAAGCCTAAATTGAAAACCGGACAAAAATTTTAAACAACAAAAGAAAAATACTCTCTTCAAGTAGACATTGTCAAAAATTGAAATCACCTTGCTTTCGGAAATGCTTCTCGAGATTACCACAGTTATACTGAAGCCGTAAATTTTTAAGTGAACTACAAAGAGCTAATCGATTTGTAAGGTCTTTCATGCTTACCGGGGAAACACTATTAAAAAGAATTTAAAATGTCAGAAATAGAAATCGAATTTTTGAACCAGCTGGCAAGGAAAGGCGCCCCGCTATCAGTAGAATGGAAACGAGTCGGTGCCTTTCTTTGAGGGTTTTAAGAGGACTTTTCCTTATCGGTGTCCACACTGTATGGTTAAAAATCTAACCGGATGTCAGCTGTATGAAAGAAGTCGAGGTAGAATCATGTCAACACTGAGCTGATTTTTATTGGCTTCAAGGCATTTTGATGAATTATACGAATGATTATAAAGTTATAAGACATATTTTGATGCCTTCATAAAGGACAACTTATAGCAGTCAAAGCGCTATGCCCATCTTAAGGATCAGCCATCGAATCTTACCTAACCCAACCTGTGGTGAGGAAATGCAACCACGATCACTACGGTGGCAGCTCTCATTTACTGCAGATGTCATAAAGTGCAATTCGAAGTTATAAGAGCGTAGATAGTAAATATCAGATTATCTTGGACGGTAAAATCTATTGATCGGCTTCTATATATGTACAAGGTGCGTTGATGGTTAAAATGTGTTTGGTCAAATAATCGTCCTTTGAATGTTGGATTCTGAGCAATTTTTGGTCGTCAGTCAATTTGTGCGGAACAAACCGTGCACACACCTTTCGTAAGCTCAAATGTTCAGTCAAAATGCGATAAATCGATGTTTCGGAGATGCTCAATTTTATTTTCATTTCGTAAATCGATGTTTTGGAGATGCTCAATCCCATTTCCATGAATTTGAGTTGAATGACGATTTCGGCTGACTTTTGATGAATTTACGCATAATTTCCCTGGAATTTCCGATTTTGATTGGTCCACATGTTGATCGTCATTTATGTCCCCACGGCCACTTTGAAAACGTTGAAACTACTCGTTCACTCTGCTACGGGATAGGCAATCATCGCCATAAACCAATTGAAACGTTTCGGTAAAAGTTTTACCAATTTTCAAACAAAATCTCTTTGTTCGAAGTTCATTTTCGCACCGATAACACAAATATACTGACACTTAAAAGGCAATAACTTCACTTCCAATCGATAAAGATTCTAATGCACCAGTCCACATATAGAGTCCTATTTACTTTGGAACACACCTTGTATATATTTAWAGCTTTTTAGTGCTCTTACTTCGTAAACGATCAACGTTTATTCGATGAGAAAATTTTATCTTATAGAATTTTTTTTTTTTTGTCTTTTTAAATTGAGGACGTAAATAACCTACCTGACTTTTTAAATTAGAACATTTGTATTTGATGAATAGTTTTGTGATATGATGCTTTGGAGGTATTAAGAGGTTACATGCGTTTCACGGCTTCAGCCTTATTTCATTTTAAAATATCTATTGCATATACACAATGCCTTCAAAGTCGGTTGCGAAGATTTCTCGCGAACTGCTGAAGCGATGTTAAAAAACTTACAAGTAAAGGCCGAGTTTTGAACATTTTCCTTTGGAAAATTCTTGTAAAAATATATATTTTTGGAACTAAAAAAAGTTTTAATAAAATATTTATTTTTATTAGATTATATTTGGACAAAAGAAAGTTTTGCGAAAATAAATCGCCCATCAAAGACGGGAATTCAAGCAACCGTGTTAATCGGTTTCGCACAGAGTTAACTTAGCAAAGCATTTAAATGATACAAATAGATATTTGTCAATAGAGGCTTGTAGTAGAACTTTTGAAATCACTAAAGGTCTAATTGCAAGACATTTACTTCTTAAGTGCATTTACTTTTCGCGTAAACTTTCTAACAACATTGGCACTTCAACATCTCATGGTCCTCAAAAGCAAGTTTGAGGTAAAGAAAAATGAAAATATAAAATTATACCCTGCCACTCGCATGTCAACTGCGCGAATTTGTGAAAGAAACACGAAAAAAAGAACCTTTAGCTCACAGCTAACAAAAAAAAAGCTTTCAACCCCCACTTTTTAAAGCGTCATTCCCAGCACATTTTCTATTTGTTTACCGCAAAAATCAGCTCAATTTCAGGCCATTTTATTTGCTAAGTGCATTTTCCAACACAAAACTCATTTAATTACATTAATTTTTAATAATATTTCTTCAATTATACTCTCACCAATTTCCAGCAAAAAAAGAAAAGCCGCCAAATTTTTAGGGCACACGCGCTAATTAACTTAAAAACAACAAAAAGCAAACGAAATAATTGCATTTCATTAACAAGTAAATAAGAAATTTTTAATTCGACCGCCAAAATAACAACAAAAAAAGCTACTGAAAGGGAAACACTGAAAGCAAGTGAAAATGAAGAAGTCTCAGAGGACTTGAGCGTCGTAGGAAATCAAAAGGCATAAGCGAGTGCCGAATGAAACAGATACAAAAACCCAGAAACGCAAACGGTTTTGGCACGCATCACTAGTCTATGAGGGCTGAGCAGAAAAAGCTTGACTGACACTCACATTAAAACAAAAAACAGTTATTTTATTATTATGATTTTTTTTTTATGAAAACTTATGAAAACACAGCCTTTGCTTTTGCCTTAATTTCATTTTATGATTTAACTTTACACCTGCCTTTGAGTAGCGGCGGCGCCACAAAAAGGACCAACTACTGCCGGCCGAAGTGACTCAAGTTCAATTAAATCCTTTTACAGCCTTTTGACGCACTTAAGTGCCACTTGGACAAGGAAACGAATACACCTGTGCGATGGCCGAGTGAGGGCAGGGCACAGCTGTTGCGCTCAGTTTTGCCATTTTCTCGCTCATATTTCGGTAATTCTTTGTGACTTGCAGCAAGTCCGTGTCCTTTTCGCTTCCGCAGATTTACCAAATGGTTTTTGTTGGATTCAAAAGTTGGTTGCTTTGTTTTAAAATTACTCGATTTTTGAAGGTGTGTGTATGTGTGTGTGTGTGGACTTTTCACTTCAAACCCAAATCTTCGTGTAATCGGATAAGGTAATTGGAGGCTTTGTCTAGACATTAAATGGACAAATAAATATTTTTCCGAACACAACTTTCGCCGAAACGAGGGTTGGGGAGCAAATCCGTAAGTATGTAAATGTATCAAGTCAAGTCCATTTTATGTAGCTGTTGACTTAGTAAATACTTATTATTAAGTTGTAACGGTTTGGAGATTTATGCTTGTATTCTTACTCACGTTAGACTCAACAGTATCGATCTTATAAAACTTCTGCAGTAGAAGATAATAATACAACTTCAACTTCCATGTTTTCTTCAAACGATTAGAGAGAAAGGTAAAGTCCAGAAGACAAAGAACAACAACTACTATGATAATGGTGGCATCCGCTCAACGGATTAAATACATATAGTGCCTAGGAGGAGATCCTCAGTAAACATATTATAATCTTTATTAACTAAGAATTTACTTTCTCTCCTCCAGGCTCCGCGAGTTGGATTGATTAAAGGGGAACATTACTCCTACTTCGCGACCTGAAATTGCTTTGTTTACTCCTAAAACTGAAACCTTATCTTCTTGATTTTAGTCCAGCTAAAGTTGTGAGAGTCTTTAGGTTTATTTACTTGAAGATACCTCGAAGAAAAACTAATGTTAAGATATACTCCTTAAATTTGATTCTGTTATTTAAGAAATACCTACATATCGTTTAAAAACTAACTCAAAGATATCCCAAATTATTGTGACAAGCTAAGTGAACATAAATGGTTTTGCTCTATACCCGTGCAAGCCTGAATTGGTTCTATTCACAAAGAAATACGATTCATAAGGACTCTTCTTCCTTCTTCTCGGTAGTCTAGTAGCGGGGAGAGGATTAAAATTCCCAAAGTCTTTGCTATTCCAAAGTCTCGTAGCGAGCAGAGGTTTGCTGGAAAACCGGAAGACCTTCTTTTGTTCTTCTCTCGCATCGAAGAAAAGCTCTTGTTGAGGACTTCGATGTACTGAAATCTTTGGCACCTTAGAATTTTGGGTGATTGCGAAGATATCTCGAAAGGGCTGAGCATATTTCTACTTCTAAGGAGTCTTGCTGCTTCGAGTTTTTCTTGATCGCTGAACTATTGCAGGTATTATTTCTTCCTCCAGGAAGTCTGGAAACGGCTGAGCTATTGCAAGCATTATATGTATATTTTTCCAGTAAGTCTCGCATCGAGGAAGTACTCTGGTTGAAGACTTTGATATTCTGGAGTCTTTCGCGGCTTCGAAGGCTTGGAAATCTTGGGACAGCTTCGAGTTTTTCGTGATTGCCTAGATGTCTCGATGCCGCCAAGCAACAACGCTCATAGGAGTTCTTGAATGTAGCCAAATCGCTTGGAAGTGTAAGCCTGGTGAACTTAAAAGAAAAAACTCTTATATCTCAGCTGAAAGGGTTGGAAGCAGTTCGGCCTTGTACTTTTGCGGTCTCGTTTTGGAGAGATGGCAAATCTTATGTTCAGTAAGTTACTACTCTTTTGTAATAGAGTTTAAGAGAGGGGCTCAAAGTCAGCTGTTAGAAGCCGACGAAAAACTCAACTGCCTTTGCTTTTATTCCCGAAAGTCTGGTGGGGAGGAGTGGTATGCTGGAAAACCCCAAAATTCTCTCTTCTTTTTCTTCCAGGAAGTCTTGCATTGAAGAAACACTTTAGTTTAAGACTTCGATACCCTGAAATCTTTGACAGCTCCAAGTTTCTGGAAATTGCCTAGATGTCTCGAAGAGGCAGAGCTATCCTAGGGGTTGGAAAAGACTATAAAGAGCGCCTGGATATAGCTGGTAAATCTGATGAGCTAGAATGATCATGTCCCAGCATTACCAAATTGAAATCAGTTCGGTCTAGTACTTTCGTGGTCTCCTTTTGAAGATATTGTGAATGTTGTGTACAGTATGGTGTCTCTCTCTTGTAATCACGATTAAAAGAAGGGCTAATGTTCTTTTGTGGTACAAATAGAAACTAATTCGAAAATTATTAAAGAACAATCAAAAACTTGAACTAATCTTCAGTCAGAGTATAAACGCAGAGCCGAGTGAAATTTAAAGACGATAAAAATAATTTAGTAATTTTTGATTAAGTCTAGATTCCTACCTAATTTATAGGGAAAAAAATGCTGATTCGATTCTTTATAGAAAAAAAAAGGGTTATAACTATTTCTTAAAAGAAAAGAACATCTCATTAAAATCGATCAACTTTTAGCAGCCGACGCAAAACTCGAACTCGTAAGACCCTCAATTACATTTCATATTATACTTTAGACTCCACATTGCAGGGACTACCTTGGCTATAACCACCTTCCCGCCTATCGCTGAAAACTCGGCAAGATTTTTGGCCGAAATACTTGCGGTCGACTTTGAGGTCGTTCGAAACTAACCGCAGGTGTTGCATTCATTTGGGGCTTTGCATTAATTATGATATTGCAGCAGTGGCAGTACGAATACATTTATGTATTATATATGTATATATGTTGCTGTGTGCGGTAGCAATAACTAGGACTCTGCGCTTAGCCTGTTTGCATAAGAAAACTATTTGCCACACTTGTGACCATGAGCAGGCACAGAATTACTTGAACATACATACTTATATATACATATGTATGTATGAATGCAGGTATACGAACATATTTGTATAACAGAGGTGTAAGTCTGCTGCAATGCCGAGAAATACCGTTTGTTTCAGCACATTCGGGGGCTCGCTCCTTCGTTTCATTGTACGATGGGCGTGAGCAACGCAAACTACCGTTATGAAATCAATATATATATAGTTATGTGTATTACATATAATCTGTATGTGCATATAGTCGTGTGTGTAGCGCAATTTCGGCAGTGAACTACCGAGCAAACTCAAATAACTGCGCTTCCGTGTAACTGCAACGAAATTTGCTGCATACTTGCAGGCGTTTAAGTAATGTTAAGCACATGCATATGCATACATACACATACTTATAGTACATCGTCCCATACGGGTAAGCTGCTGAAACTTTAGAGTTTTCTTTATTGGACTTTGCATGCCACACTCGGATGTGGCTAATTTTGTGCTGTTAACATTCCACCGGCATACGAAGGCGAATTCCGGCCAATACAAATATAAATATTCAAAAATTCATTTATGACTAGAGAACAATATAATAACAATACTTACATACACATATGTATATATATGCATACATGTATTTGTGTGCTCGGCTAATAGTTATTTTATTCCCGTTGGGGAGTTTCATTAGCCACTCACCTATTGAAAATAAAAATGCGAAACTATTAAATTTCTCCAGAGATGTTAATAAATGTATCACTACACACATATATGTGTATATACTTACATACATATGTGTAGAAATATAAAATTGATTTATTAAAGCCTGTGCCGATACCCCTTGTGTGAGAGTGGTGTGTAGTTCATGGGCTCAACTGTGAATTGGCACAGCATGAGGTTTCGGCAAAGATAAGCAAATTTCAGCTCACAAATTTGTACTGCTTTGTGTTGAGGGGTTGCGAGTACGAGTAATCAATCAATATGTGGTTGGTATGTGAACTCTAATAAAATTAGTACTCCGTGTCAGCACGATTGAAAAGCAATTTGTATTTCAGCAACTTGCAGTATATTGAAAGAAGTAGTAAGATATTTATTTTATTAGTTTTATGCCGCTGAGAACGTTAAAAGAGATGTTATTGTTGTTTTTAGGCATGTACAGAACAAGAAATTGTTTCTCCACAGTTCTTTGATACGCCAATTAATGTTAAAGATACCCAGGGAAATTCAAGAATATCAGTTAGGTGTGTGTCTATAACTTGTGTTTGCAAGGTTGCCACCTTTTGAATATTTTAATATTAAAAAAATTAAAAAGTTATACCCTAATTCTAAAATAACCTAAAAAAATTAAAAAAAAATAAAAGTATTGCCACCTGTTTAAAATTTTAATAAATTTTTAAATAATAAATAACCTAAACGAATATTATCACAATAATCAATTGAATTATATATGTTAAAATATATTAGAAAACTTGGTATATATTAAATATTTGTTAGTTACGTTGACTTAAATCAAAAATAAGGCTTTTCGAACACTTTTAAGTTAAAAGAATCAAAAATTAAAAATTAATACTAAACTACCTTAAATAAATTTTAAAAAAATTAGTAGCGTTGCCACCTGTTTAAAATTTAAATTAATTAAAATTTAAATGTCAAACGAATTTTTTCAGAATAATCAATTGTATTATATTCAAATATATTATAATAGATGATTTGATGTTCAAAAAATTTGCTTCAAGTGTTACCGCGAGTGTAAAGGTGCCACCTTTTGAACACTCGAAAATTAAAAGAATAAAAAAATTGAGTCATGTGTAGAAGTTCACGCAAGTGAGGAAAGTTCTCTGATCGCCATTAACTTGGTAATGGCCAGAAACGATTCTTTTATATATGGCTCAATGGCTCAAGAGAGAAAAGTTCTGCAAAAGATTTATGATCCTTTGTGTGTTTGTCACGGCGAATATCGCATTCGATGGAACGATGAGCTGTACGAGATATATGATGACATCGACATAGTTCAGCGAATCAAAAAAAAGCGGCTACTCTGCCTAGGTCATATTGTCCGAATGGACGAAAACACTATAGCTCTAAAAGTATTCTACGCTGTATCCGCCGGAGGAAGCAGAGGAAGAGGAAGACCTACACTCCGTTGGAAGGACCAGGTGGAGAAGGACCTGGACGCTTGGAATATCTAATTGGCGCCACGTAACGAAAACAAGAAACGACTGGCGCGCTGTTGTTAACTCGGCTATAATCGCGTAGGCGGTGTCTACGCCAATTAAGAAAAATAAGAAAAAATTATACCTTATTTCTAAAATACCTTAGATCAATAAAAAAAAAAAAATAGCAGCGTTGTCACCTGTTTAAAATTTAAATTATTTAAATTTAAAAAGCTAAACGAATTTTATCTAAATAACCCGTTGTGTTATAATGAAGTATATTAAAAAAATCTTGTTACAAAATTTACTGCAAATGTTGCCACAAGTTTAAATTTTTTTTTACTTAAAAAAAAATCGTACCATAATCGAAACAAGAAATAAGAACAGTTTGAAGGTTTTTTTTTTTTAGGTACGCAAACTTTTTTAGTTTTAAGCCGTAAGGAGCGTTTAAAATATACTCACACCATATAGGGATCCTCATCCTATGAAGTCCATCACTTCTATCGTGAATCCCTTGCCCTGCTTACTGTTTTCGCATTGCTTCAGAGCAAGGTTTCCAAAATGAATCCATTGCGAGTCTGTTTTTACCCTCTGCGTTCAATTCCTTTAGCCAACGTCAAGCCATTTGGCTCAACTTCTTTTACATTGCAATTTTCTGGGACCGGAGCATCGGCATCTACATCCCTGTTATCAGTGCATACATAATACATGTTCCCCATGTAAAGCAATTTCTTGCAAGTTTCCGCCGATAGTTAAAATTTGTTCTTTTATTTTTTTCCATATTTAGTTATCCAAGCTTATTTTAAATTTTCTCTGTGCTTCTTTCCATCGATGGAGCTTAAAAATTTTGAATTACGCCGTCTAATGGTTGGTCTGCGTAAATACTTGCAGAAACCCTACATCCCTTTTCCCATGTTGTACAAGTACGAGGTGTGTTCAAAAAGTATCGCGAATTTTTTGTTTTTTAAAAAGTTATTTATTTATTCATGAATATCTATTTTGTCCCCTTCAAAGTAATCCCCATGAGATATTACGAGCATACACTTGTGCCAACGGTTTTTCCAATCTTCGAAGCACTTCAAAAACCATTTTTTTTTTTATCTTCTTCAGCTCCTCCTTCGCTGCCGTCTTTATCTCGTCAAGAGAAGCGTAACGTCGTCCTTTCATGGGCCTCTTCAGTTTAGGGAACAAGAAAAATTCACAGAGGCCAGATCTAGGGAATACGGTGGCTGCGGCATTATTACTGTGTTGTTTTTGGCCAAAAAGTCGCGCACATGCAACGATGTGTGAGCAGGGGCGTTATCGTGGTGCAAAAGCCAATTTTTGTCACATCTTCTCGGCCTTCTGAGAACATTTTGTACCACCGATAAACGTTGCTTCAGTCCAAGGTAGCTTCTCCTTTAGAAAATACCCGTTTCCGAAGAGAATCTGCGTTACGTAGTAGTTTACCTCGCCGTATTTTCTACCGTACCACATGTCTATATCTTTGATCAGATCTTCAATATTCTTTCTGTCGTTTGCTGTCTCACCTGTTGTCTTGTATAAAAGTGTATTTCTATTCCGCCTTTCTTCCATAAGCAGTGTTGTCTTTTCTCGTTTGCGAGTATATGTGTTGGGATGACGCCACTTATCACTAGCACTACAAATTCGGATATAATGCGGCTCACAGAGCTCCTGTTCTCTGCACTTTAGCGAGTACTTTCTATGAATATTTTGCTGTCATATAAAAGCACTGAACAGTTTCCCTCCGCTTGCAAGCGGATCTCCAGTTTGTCACTTGTCTTGATAGCGATATAGTTATATTTTCTGGCACTTTATCAGCGTACTGAATTTGATCCCTCTGCTTCAGCTTGTTGTCCATAATTATACCGTGGTATTATAGCGTTTACGCCATTTGGATAATTTTCGGGTTCACTTGCATATTCACCTCTAGCGGAATGTGTTTCTTAGTAAAAAAAGATCAGCTCACTTTGTTCCACGGATACGCTAAGGTTGTTATATATTTATCAAAATCACAGATTCTTCATCACTGGGTATATTATTCTTTACTGGATAATATTCGACCGAATAGACCACGTCCAGCGCGCAGTAAAAAAATATATGACAGTGGAGAGTCCATTCGGCACCTTTCGCAGCAACTCGGATTGATGCATAGAACGACTTGGCGCATTTTCCGTCGAGATCTTAAATTGAAAGTATACAAAATACAGCAAAATCCATACAAGCGACAACGATTCGCTCTAAGAGCTCTTAAAAAATCCGATGTCACCAATCCAAATTTTGTGTGGTTTGTGGGCCGGTAGAATCATCAGTCCATATTACAACCACTTTGGTATTTGGTGTGCAGATAATTTCTCGTTTTAGGTCGATAGATAATTATTTATATAATGTCATAGGAATCTCTGAGAACCCACAGTGAAATCTTATAACAAGCAAATAACCTTAACTGTTACAATTCTTAAATTACACCTTCATTGTGCAAAATTAATTTTCTAGTAAATGTTTAATGTGAGCTTTTCTACGCACTCCACTAAATTTCCATATTTCATCAAATATTCAATCCTGTTTCTACTCTTTGCTCGCTGGCATTAATAGGTCCTTATTGAATGCTCTCTTCCAAAGCGAATTAATGTGTGTGTGGGGATATGCGAGGGCATTTAGCGGTGTTTGTTGTTAATATTTCGCATTTGCCCGTTTTGGCCCTCGTTGAATTATTGCTGATTTTGACATAACTAATTATTGAAAAACGACAGCAAAATGGCGCGCGGAACGACAGAAAATCATCAACCCAAAAATGTTAAGCGCCAGAATCTCGCGAAACAGTAAACATTTTAATATGAGACATGAACTCAACACCAACGCAATAAACTCGCCTCCTCTCTTACCCTGTTCACCGCATACAGACTTACCTATTGAACGAGCTTCGTTCAGCCAGGTCGCGCCACTCAAAATACACTCGTATTCTCGACAAATTTTTAAGTGCACATGAAAGTCGCGAGCATTTGGTTGCTGCTGGCCTTTCAGTGAGGCAGAGGGGCTAGCTGGCGAGCGATGAGATGAAAATTATGATTTCCCAATACATAATAACTTTGACAGACTAGTGAAAAAAAGCGTCGCTCTACAAAACTGGAAATTCATTAAAAGCGAAATTCTATGAAGTTGGCAGGCGTATTGAACTCGGAGCAGAGCGCGCACCGGTGATGGAAGACTCGAAGGTGGCAGTATATGTACGAAATTTTGTGAACTGTTTTCTTTGTTGCAAGCGCGAGTACGCGGCCGCTGGCAGCCTTTGAAAAGGGTTGAAGGCCTTTCAGCGCGTCAATGGTGAGGGGAAAGATTGGAAAAATATGTATTTAACATGGTTAGAAGCGCGCGAATTATGTATGTGAGAATGGATGAGTATATTAAATATGTGGCATGTACTTATGTACATATGTGGGGTTATGAAAATGAAAATGTTGCTTGTGCAACGGCATTGTTGAACGAAATTGCCACACCGATGGTAACATATGGATAAAGTAGTAATTCTGCTGTCGGTTCGAGGAATTATTGTAATTATTTGTCAGGCGTTCGGAGAAAATGTTTTTTCAAAATTAATTATACACTGTGAATTGAGCATTCATCTTAAAGAAAGAGGTTTGAAGAGTTCTAATAAACAAAAAAGCTTTTGAAAGATTTACGTTAGAGCTCCCTCTTTCAAAACGTGTCCTTCCGATAGTCTTTTTTTACATTTTTTCTATCGTCTCATCATTTCCTGAAACTTTTATTTGTGTAAAGCTCACCATTTTTGTTATTATGCGAAACTATACCCCAAGCCTAACCAAAACATAACCTAAACTACCGACAAACTAGTTAGGTTGCTAGTTTTTAAACTAGTTATCTTCTGACTCCATTGTTAGAATAACTTCCTATCGGAAGCCTAACTCTATTTTACAAAGTTCAAACCATTATTTTTTTTAATAATACCCTAAATCTAACCTAAACCAGTGACAAACTAGTTACGCCGACTCTCTGTTTACTCCGTTACTGAAATAACTTTCTATCGACAGCAGGACTCTCTTGCACACAGTTCTAACAGAAATTGATGAAAAGTAGAAAATTATTGTTGGTTGGTTAAATCGACGGAAACGGAAGAAGTTTGTCCCACTTAATCCACTTTATCAAGTTTCAGAGAATAAAATCTTAGAGGTAGGTGCCGTTACTTACTCTCTCTTAACTAAACATAGAAGCTATTTGCTCTGTCCACAATCAACATTACTTCAAAGAACTTTTGTGGTATGCACTGTATTTCTGGTATTCAAAGATCTAAGGAGTTACTCCACAGTAGATTATATCAAGCATCCCTTAAAGTAGTTGAAGATCTAGAGTATAACTTTATTATATATTCCCAGATAATTCTTATCGTTTTTCCCACCTAAAGTTTAGTTTTTGCCTTCTTCCATAACTTAACGCAGTGAGACTTGTTGGCACTATGTATAGCCTTAATTGGTGCTTGGCTTTCCGCTAGATGGTTCATGGACTTATTGGTTAGAGCAAAAGCCCATTACTTCAAAGTCGTAGATAATTTCGTCTATCTTGACACCAGTATTAGCATCAACAGGAATATCAGAATCGAAAGCAACGCAGAATAACTCTTGCCAACAGGTGTTACTTCGGACTGAGTAGACAGTTGAGAAATAAAATGCTCTCTTGACGAACAAAGGCCAAACTCTATAAGTCATTCAACATTTTCGTCCTGCTCTATGGTGCAAAGACATGGACAATGACATCATCTGACGAGACGGTCTTAGGAGTGTTCGAAAGAAAAGTTTTGCGGATGATTTATCATACTTTGCGCATTTGCAATGGCAAGTACCGCAGTCGATGGAACGATGAACTGTATGAAATATAGGACGACATTGACATATTTCAACAATATATCCCCCCATATCCACCGGGGGAAGCAGAGGAAGAGGAAGACCTTCACTCTGTTGGAAAAACCAGGTGATCAAGAATCTGGCTTCGTTTGGAATCTCAAATTGGCGCCACTTTGCGAAAAGAAGAAACGACTGGCGCGCTGTTGTTAACTCGACTACACGCCGGTAAAGAAGAAGAAGGAGGTTTCAACAACTTCCTGAATTTAACTCTCGGAAATTGTTTTTAATTATGGTGAAATTACGTTTATGTAATGTAGAGGACTGACTTCATTTTGATTCATAACGGTACTCAGAAATGACGAACCTGTTCTGTTTAATATCCACGATATCATTTTGCGCTGTGTACCCATGCCGACCGCTCACTCGAACTCATATATGCTATAAGAAAATTTTTAATTGTTTTTTTTTCTTTTTGAAAACATTGCGGCGGAATTTCAAAATGAGTTATTATCGCTAAGCGATATGTAAATTTTCGACAATTCCGTTTTGTCGACAGGAAAGCAAGGGTTGTGAATAAATACATACATATATTATGTACCAGCAGCAGAACACAGCCGCTAGGCTTGCCTACAAGTCGTACCCCAAAACAAATGGTTAATACAAAACTCCTTTTGCACACATACAAACATATTAATATATACATTGAGCGTCTCTTGACAGCAAACTTCAATGTTGATAGAAATCTTTGTTGAAATCTTCGTGGAAATCTGCACATAAGCAGCCAGAGTTCAGCTCGGATGTGCGAGCATGTCATTTATTATACGCTTGCTGTATTTAATTTGAGCCGCAACTCACGCCCAGACGCATTAAACAAAAGCAAAACTACAGGGGGGAGCAGTGAGCGCATATCAAATGCGTGAAAGTAGAGAGCAGACGCAGCGACAGACAGTTAACGGCATGTGGTTGTGCATATTTGGGTTGTGAGTTACGAGTCGGGGGCGCGCGGTTAAGACTAATGTTTGTCTTAATCTTTGATTTGTTCTTCAAATGTAAACGACAGGAATTAATTTAGATAAATGATTTACGAAGATTTGCGCTGCCACTTGAAGCGAAGCGCCAGTAGAAAGCAACGCAACGCCGTGGTCCTTGGAAGCAACTCGACTGGGGGTGTTTATTACAAACAAAATAGTGTCAATGGCAAGTGTAGCGCCTCCAGCTCGCCGGCTTGCCAAGCTATTTGCCGCTTAGCCGTCAAATTGTTTGGCCATGAGTCAATCATCGGCGTAGACAGTGAACCAGCCGGCTGATGTTGGAATTAATTGCTGCCGCCACTCATCAGCTCGCGCTGGAATGCGAACTCCTCGCTGCCATCCGTTGGACTGTGGCGGCCCTTTTAAATTGTAAAATTGTTTACGAAAACAATTTTCGTATTGAAATTTGATTTATTTGCTAATTTGTTTGTAATGAATTTCGACCTCGCTTCATCCGTTCCATTGCAGCCGAGCCGTTGTAAGAAGTTCCTTCAAGTATTTACAAATGCTTTATAGCTTTCTTAAGCATTTAATTGGTTAGATAAACACAACCGGCTGCATCATCCGGAAGCTGGAATTTCTTATTCGTTTGTTTCATTTCCGCTTCATTGTGCACGTTTTGGCTAATTTCTTAAGCCAGATGATATCGTCACTCACACCACACCACAACACAGTCTTCTGTTGATGACTTCTGCCCACTGCCATTGCTCTGAGCGAATTACTTTATTTGTTTTCGCTTACGGTACTTTCGATCTTCTCTATCATTTGCTCATTTCAATTACGCAATAGTCGACGCAGTTGAAAAATTGATTCGGCAACTATGGCGAATTGGTTGGCGTCTGTTAGCGACGACTGATAGCTGACGCGTTGGCGCTTTGAAGTGTGACGAGACATGAAAAATAACTTTGAAGGAGGCTTTGAAGTTACTAAAAATTTAATTTCACAACTGTTGTTTCATTTGAATTGCAATTGCCTTTTGAATTGGCTAAATTTTCAGTATTTAAATGTTTATCATTGTTTAGGGAATTGGAAATTTAGTTAGAGAGTAAGTGTTTCAGCAGTTCATAAAAAGCAGTCAGAATAGTGGTTGTACTAACATTTGACTCAGATCTCTCGTCACCTTCACAAAATCATGCACTCATTATAGATTATTATACCCAAACTATCCAGACATTAGCGTTTATTAAGATTTCGGTGCTAAAAATCGGCGGTATACCAGCAAAATGAAACAAAGCTATACCAAGGGGTTCAGGTGTCGTATTTGACAGTTTTTATCACTGCTGCGCTCTGGTGGCGTGTTCCCGTGAGAACAGGAGCTGGCGGCTTTGATAAGTTTCGAGCACTTAAAAACATTTTTAACTTTCGAGTAAAATCCAGGGCAAATATGCCATGTATCCACCAAAATAAAAAAGTGAACTTAAGTTTTTAATCCATTTTTTGTGGTACTTAGAAAGATTTGAGTTTAGTAGGAAAATATAACTTTTGGGAATCATTTTTGTGCTCAATATGAGTCTGGTGGCTTATTTTCTTCGCACATACCTGAAAGAGAGTTGTGGGTGAGTAGAAGCCGTTAGAGGAGGCAGTAAGCTTGTTTACGGATAAAACAAAGCTGTGGAGGTAAGATTGGTGGAGGCGTATATTATCAAGAACACTTTATCAACCTCACTTTCAGACTTAATAAAGTAGCGGAAGATTTACTGCTCCGGAGTGTAGTCTTCTTCAGAGAAGTGCAAGGGTAGGGCAGCGATACTAGCCTTGAGCACACTAACCATGGGTTCAGGGTTGGTTAAAGAATATCTAACGTCGATATCAACGGCATCAAGTCACTTTGCGATAAGACTAGTATAGGTGCCGCGCCACCTCGATCGCAGGTAACTGTGAAGCTGGCATGAAAAAGCATGAATAAGCACGCCAGTCTATTAGCATAATAGCAAATGTTCTCCTCACCTCATGTATTCTATTACAGGACAGTTGGCTTCGCCGGAAAATGACCAGCGCTGGGCTGCCATCGGCTCATGCGCTGTCGAAAGATTATTTTGGACCATGATGTATCGTAAGAGATCGAGTGAGCTCTTTTCCCTCAGTAAAGCTAGCCTCTCTCTAGTTGTGGCAGTTCTAACAGACCATTGTACTACCGGTGTCCATGTTGTGAGCTTTATCGGATATCAGCTGCAAATGCTATGTGAAAGAAATAAAGATTATGATCCAACGGCAATGATCATTAGAGAATTGATTTCTCCGAATATTTGTGTGTTTATTTATCTAACTATATTTTATTACAGTTGCTAAAGAAGTTGAAGGAAACAGTCAAAAATATTTTTTCCTAATGTTTGGTGTTATTACCGAAAGATCGGTGAAGCTGTATATTCCTATAAATAACAAATCTTATAGAATCGGAACAATTTTAAAAGTAAAACACAACTTGTATTCAAAGTTTATTAGCAGAGAAGATTCGCTCTTAACAAAACAGATACTGAATTGAGAGAGAAAGTTTGAGTAGCAATTACACGTGTCAAAAATGTGTAAACTCATATTTTGTTGTTTTAACTCTCATTGCGTTCTTTTTTTTTTTTTTTTTTTTGTATACTAATTTAAAATTTGCTAAGTCATAGTTCTGCATTAAAAAATATTGTAAATAAATAACTAAAGACGTTATTTTTGCATGCAAAGTCAAAAAATATATACTTTTTTCAGTGTGTAAAGAGTTTCTTGACATACTGTATATAATTATTTTAACACACAAATAAAATAAATTTACTAATTAAATAAATTGGAAGCACTTTTACTCACTAGATTAATATTAGTAAGCTACAAAACTATAATTGTTCTAAATCTTTGGATAATTTGGTATTTTCATCACATCAAACGTTTTGACACACGCTCCGTCTCCTCGATCATAGTGCTCAAAAATTCGTTCGGCTTTCGCGCATAGACCACAACTAATTTGTATGGCGCAATAAATTTGAAATCTTTTGTATTGATATCGGCTTCGCGCAGATTCATGTCAGCCACACATTGTACGATATCATCCAGAAAGTCTTCTTGCATAGCTGGAGACATGCGCTCCAAGAAGGGACAAATCGACTTTATGTTATCTATAACAGTATTTGATAGAGAGAGGGAGAGAGAAAGGAGAAAGAGAGAATTCTTACATAAAGAGATAGGTATTTGTCTGAAATATAGAATAACCTTTAAAATTCTGTGTGCCCTCATAGACGTATGTCTCATTGCGTATCTCCACAGTGTAGTCCACAAAACCCGTCTCCGCCAACAACTTGCTGTACTCCGCACCCGGATCACTGCTGCTACGCAACGGTGAGATGAACTGCTGCACATCGCGCATATAATCGCGCCATTTCTGCGTCTTCGCCAAAGTCAGATACAGATCGTAGGTAGGAATATTTGCGAGAAACACAAGCAGGCAATCGCCACCGCTCACACGCAACAGCTGGCGGATATTCTGTAAGGCGCGTCTACAAAAGTAAAATACACACATAACTCATACAAGCTTAGCGAGCTTGAAGGCGCCTACACTCACTTTTGATCTTGCACCCAATGCAGGCAATAGAAGGAGGTGACATGATCGAAACGATTGCTTAGATGCTGTGGCAGCTCTGCACAAGCTATGTCGAGCACCTCGAACTGAGCGCGCTTAATATAACCGTAATTTTGGCGCGCGAACTCCACCATACGGGCCGAGATGTCTGTTGACAAAACGGCTTTGAAATTGGGCGGCAATAGCGGATATATGTAGTCCATAAGCACATTACCCGAACCGGAACCGATATCGATGATCGTGTCGCGACCGTCGACGCGCCATTTCATCACTTTGATGTATTCTTGAAAGATTTGCTTTGAGTCGCGGCGCTGCACGGCGCTGGCGCGGTGATAAAGCGAAGCAAGATTCATGTTGTCGGTAGATATATGAAAATTATTTTTTTTTTTTCAAAATGTTTGTAAATTTTTTTATAAATTTTTTTTTTAATTTTTTTTTAATTTTTTTATATAATTGTGGTATTTAAAATTTTTGATTTTTACGTAATAATTTTTTATATTTTTGTATTGTATTTTTTTATTTTTACAATTTTTTTTATTTATCGGAAACCGGCAAATAAAACACAATCGATCGGTACGCGAAAGAAATGCAACGAGTCAAAACACTTTGCAACAACACAGCTCACTTGCTCTAAACGCACTTGTTGTTGAACCGCCGCTTTTTATACTGATCTCAAAACCGTAAGCAACAGGTCACAAATTTACAGCGCGATCGTTGTGGAATCACCATAAAGCACACACACAGGCACACGCTCTAGAACGCGCACCCAACGAATGTAAGCTGGAGCTCACACACATACACGTGTATACATAGAGTTACCACCCATTTCCCCGGCACGGAACTGAAATGATTCAAATTTCACTATTTACATTTCTTATTATTATTTTCAAATGCACGTTTCCCCATGTGAGTGATAAAAATCTTCGGGAAACAAAGAGCAAAACACACGCCTGCGGTGAGCGCTTTACAACACACAAAAGTGAATTCAAATGAGCGGAAAATAAATGTTGACGCAAACGCCAAATGTTGTAAAGCTATGACGACTGCAGCACGCACACATACATATATATATATCTATATATACATATAGATACCAACAATTGCAATATAAATATTTGTATTTATAGGTGTGCGAGAGCAGAACACCAGCATTAGTTATTTGCCCGTTAGAAGCGAGAGAATATAGAATAATTACATATTCAAAATTTGGAAATGACCTTAACATTTTTTGTAACATATATACATATGTATATATATTTATGTACATGTATAAGTGTATTGTATAGATCGTGCTAACACCTGATCGTTTGAACTTGTGTGTTCGGAGATCGTACAATGAGCGTCAGCATAAAGTTGCCAGCTCATATATACAGTATACAGATCAAATTGAAAGGTGAATTTTTAATTTGTATTTCGCTTATTTTTCGAATCGGTAAATTTTTTTCTGTAAGTTTTTAGTACTGTTAGTGACATCCATGCTAAATTTCACGTCCAGATATTAATTAGTATTTGAGATGCCCGCATACGCACCATCTCACACTGCATTAGTTCTTCGTGATCATTTCGCCACATTTTCAACTAATATCGTGTCGCAACCGCCACTTTTGCCTTATTTACCTTGGTGTAACTTCTGGCTATTCAGCAAATTTACATGACCATTCCGAGGACACCATTTTGACTCAATTGAGGATATAAAAGCTGAATCGAAGAAGGCTCTGATGGCCATCACGGGGACTGGAAAATTGTTTAATTTAAGATAATATTTTAAACAAAAAAAATTCTTTATGGAATTCAGCTAATGGTCTGAGTTGCAAATGGTCAGGTGCTAAAGAAGTTGAAGGAAATAGACAAAAACATTGTGTCCTAATATTTGGTATTATTACCAAAAGATCGGTAAAACTGTATTTTTCAATAAATAACCATTCTTAAGAATCGGAACAATTCTAAAACCAAAACGCAACTTGTATTTATTAGCAGAGAACATTCTCTCTTAACAAAACAGATACTGATTTGAGAGAGAGTCGTTGGTATTCCTGCTATTGAAGAAGTTTGAGTAGCAATTACACGTCTGAAAACCAACTAAGCGGTGGGGGCTGAAGGATATGGTCCGACGAAAGCATGCCTGACGATTGGCCACAACAGGGTATCCCCACAATCTGCCCCAACTACCGTGGGATAAGCCCCCCAAGATCAGCCTTCGAGCGTACTATGTGAAAGAGCACCGCCAACAAACTGATTGGACAATCGAACAGATATTCACCATGAGCCAAATCTTGGAAAAGGCCCGTCAAAAGAGGATCGACACACATCAACTGTTCATCAATTTCAAAGCTGCTTTTGACAGCACGAAAAGGAACTGCTTTTATGTCGCGATGCCTGAATTTGGTATCCCCGCAAAGCTAATACGGCTTTGTAAACTGACGTTGAACAATAGTAAAAGCTGCACTAGGATTTACAAGTTTAGGCGTTACAAGTTTTTGATAGAAATTTTCTGCGGAACATTTATAGTCCCTTGCGCATTGGCTGCGGTGACTTCTTTTCTCCTTCTTTTCCTTCGGTTTGTTGGTCTCGCAAGAAAATCACATATAAATTTGAGGTTATATATAATTTTTTTACCACACAAATAAAATAAATTCACTAATTAAATAAATTGGAAGCATTTTTTACTAACATTAAGCTAAAAAACTACAATTGTTCTAAATCTTTGGCTAATTTGGTATTTCAATCACATCAAACGCTTTGACACACGCTCCGTCTCCTCGATTATAGTGCTTAAAATTCGTTCGGCTTTCTCGCATAGGCCACCACTAATTTGTATGACCCAAAAAATTTGAAATCTTTTGTATTGATATCGGCTTCGCGCAGATTCATGTCAGCCACACATTGTACGATATCATCCAGAAAGTCTTCTTGCATAGCTGGAGACATGCGCTCCAAGAAGGGACAAATCGACTTTATGTTATCTATAACAGTATTTGATAGAGAGAGGGAGAGAGAAAGGAGAAAGAGAGAATTCTTACATAAAGAGATAGGTATTTGTCTGAAATATAGAATAACCTTTAAAATTCTGTGTGCCCTCATAGACGTATGTCTCATTGCGTATCTCCACAGTGTAGTCCACAAAACCCGTCTCCGCCAACAACTTGCTGTACTCCGCACCCGGATCACTGCTGCTACGCAACGGTGAGATGAACTGCTGCACATCGCGCATATAATCGCGCCATTTCTGCGTCTTCGCCAAAGTCAGATACAGATCGTAGGTAGGAATATTTGCGAGAAACACAAGCAGGCAATCGCCACCGCTCACACGCAACAGCTGGCGGATATTCTGTAAGGCGCGTCTACAAAAGTAAAATACACACATAACTCATACAAGCTTAGCGAGCTTGAAGGCGCCTACACTCACTTTTGATCTTGCNATAAATAATTAAAAAAAATTAAGTTAAAAGAAAATTGTTAATTATTATAAAAATTGTAATTAGAAAAATTTAATAATGAAATTGTTTAAATAATTTCTCTCACATTTTCTTTATATTTTCCTCTCTTTTTCGTTTTTCTTTCTTTCCAACTTACAGTTGTGTTTATGAGACGCGCGTCTGATGACGAATGTTTTTTGGTTATGAAATAAACAAAAATCTGTCCACGAGTCGTAAATGTGTATAAAGCACTAGTTTTAAGTATTCATATGTTATGCGGAGCGAACTTTATACATACATACATACATATTTGTACATAGCTAATAAATACATTAATATACAAATTGCGTATTGTTGATTAATTTTGTATGTCAGCTATAGAGCGAGCTGAGGAGAACATCTCTTGAAAATTTTGACATAAATATTTAATGCGTTTAAACCCATCAGATCTGGACTGCCTAATTGTCAAAAAGAATTATAAAACAAAAAGTTGGATATTGTCATAAACAACTAATCGTTTATAGACAAAATGTTTGAATTTAAAAGTTTTGGCCTCGGAATAAGTAGAGAGATACTCGGAAATCCTTCCACACCCCATTTCAACACCCTCACATGCGAGAAAGCATCGTTTTTACTATTTTTTCCTCAAAATACGGCGATTTGGAACACATTTTTATTTCTCTAAATTTCTAGGTGCATCCAAATTTATTTTTTCTTTAATAGAAATATGCTCCATGCGATTCTGCAAATTTCTGCATTTTTATTTTTTCTCCACGACCAGTAGTTTAGAAGTTATAAGCATTTTTGTATTCGCTTGAATTCGGCGGTTGCTTGCTGCATGCTCCTGGTCGCCTGGTAGAAATCCGAGATTTTGGCACCAAATTGAATGCAATTTTTCTGCAGCGGCGACGGATGCCCTGCAAATTTGCGTGATGTGTTGCATACGCAAAGGGGCGAAATTCGGAACACGGATGCGGCCATATGCAACGGCCGGAAATGGGAAATGGTCCACGACCGGAAGTGGTATAACGGTATTGCACTTCCGGTCTGACAACCAAACCGGAAGAACCAAACCGGAAACGGATGTGTTGAACCGGAAGTGATGTAACGGACCCACACTTCCGGTCTGCTGGCCAAACCGGAAGTCGCAAACCGGAAACGGATGTGAGTAGCGGGAACCGGAAGTTGGGTGTTTCCGGTATGTCGCTTCCGTTTCCGTTTTGCGGCTTCCGGTTCGGTTTTCAGACCGGAAGTATGGTACCGTAATTTAACGTCCGGTCGAGGCCCACTTCCGGTTTCCGGCCGTTGCATATGGCCGCATCCGTGTTCCGAATTTCGCCCCTTTGCGTATGCAACACACCATGCAAATTTGCGGAGCATCCGCTGCCGCTGCAGAAAACTTGCATTCAATTTGGTGCCGAAATCTCGGATTTCTACCAGGCGACCAGGAGCATGCAGCAAGCAGCCGCCGAATTCAAGCGAATACAAAAATGCTTATAACTTCTAAACTACTGGTCGTGGAGAAAAAATAAAAATGCAGAAATTTGCAGAATCGCATGGAGCATATTTCTATTAAAGAAAAAATAAATTTGGATGCACCTAGAAATTTAGAGAAATAAAAATGTGTTCCAAATCGCCGGTTTGTAAAGAAATTTGGCCTTAAATCCTTAGCATTTTGATTACATTTTGCAGTTATGGCACGAGGGGGAAGCTTTGTAACTAAAATCTTGTTCTTTGACAAAATAAACCAAACAATACTCAATGCAAGTTCTCAGCAAAATTCTTCGAGGATAGAGCCGTGTGTGGAAGTTCACTCAAGTAAACAAAGTTCTCTGAGCGCCAATAAAATGAAATAATCAAAACAGCCTAAACAAAATTACTACAATTTTCTTCATCTCATTTTTATATTTATTTATTTTTTAATTTTTTTTTTTGACTGTATTTTAAATTAATTATTTTTAATATGGCAATCAATGTTTTATTTTTATATTTTTTGCTGCTTCAACATGAATTTATATATACGTTATATATATATCTTTTAAATTATTTACTAGTAACTCGCTTCGTTTGCTGCTGTGCGTTTCACATACACACACATATGCGTTAAATAATAGAGTTTTCCTTTCGCTATTGTTAATTTACATTATTAAATATTTAAATATTTTTAAGGTAGTTTCGTTTGTATGTTTTGCTAAACAAATTTTTGCTTCTTTTTTTGTTTTTCTTTTTGTTTTTGCCTTTGCTTTTGTACAGCTTTACATCGCTTGATTTTGATTATGTGTCTTTAGGAAGCTGAAGTTTGGCAATTCCTTAAATTAAACACAGTTGTGTACATAAACACTTAATAACTACAACAACAACTACAATACATGTATAGATTTGCTTTGCATTTGCTAGACTGTTTATTAAACATTAACGGTTAAGGGTTGCTTAAAGTTGACGCACGCTTGAGAAAATGTGTCTGCAGATTTCTTGCTATAATTTGCGCTCTAATTTTTATTTAATAATTTTTTATATTTTTGTACCTTATTTTTAAAAAWTTTTTTATTTACCGAAAACCGGCATATAAAACACGATCGATCGATACACCTGCTCTAAACACACTTGTCGTTGAACTTTTGTGTTGATACTCTTCGAAGAACGCCGCTTTTTATATTATTTTACTATTTACATTTCTTATCACTATTTTCAAATGCACGTTTCCCCAAGTGAGTGATAAAAATCAGGAAACAAAGAGCAAAACACGCGCCTGCAGTGAGCGCTTTACAACACACAAAAGTGAATTCAAATGAGCGGAAAATAAATGTTGTCGCAAACGCCAAATGTTGTAAAGCTATGACGAGTGCATCACGCACACTTTAGCATTAGTGAGTACATAGATGTTTTTTTTTTTGTACTTAATAATGCATAACAAGAGTAATAATCAAGCTAACAACAACAATTTTGTTTTTATTTGTTTGGTGCTTAGTAGACTTCAATTTAATTTATATTACAACAACAGAAAATATCAAAGTCCAATAACAAATTAATAAAAACAAGGTGATGCAAGGTCAGGGCTATATGGTGGATGCATCAAAACTTCCCAGACAAGTTCTCCCAGTTTTTGCCAAGTCATCAAACATGTGTGTGGTCAAGCGCAGTCCTTTCTGTTGATCAGTTCAGCCCGTTTTTTTTTTTTATTGATTGCTTGCTCATCAATTCTTGACAGTAAAATGTAAAAATGTAGAATCAATCATTGGACCAGGCTGAAGCAGCTCATAATGGATGATTCCTTTCCAATCTCACCAAACACTCAGCATAACCATTCGAGGCGTCAATCCTGGCTTTCCGGCTTTCCGACCTTTTACTGAGCTTCACCACACTTCGACCATGATCTTTTTCGGACATTATTGTCGTATTTGATTCATTTTTCATCATTTCGTTTCAGCAAAGAATCGCAGGTGTTCGGTCCATTAAATTTTTCACAGACAATTCATGTGGTACCCAAACCGCAAACATCGAGCTTCTTTATGTAGCCAGCATTTTTTAAATGGTTTGATGATGAATGTTAAGTTCCTTAGCGATGTCACGGCTGCTCATGTGATGATTATGGTAAGTGTTTTTTTTTTTATAATTTCATCGACTCTTTCACCAGATCGAAGAGCATCTTTCACATCGAAATATCCAGAACGGAAGCAAGTGAACCATTGTTGTGCTACACCCCGAACTAATACAGCATCGTCCCCGAAAACTTTAAAAATTTCATTGGTGGCTGCGTGGCATTTTTCCTTTTTTAAAATAAAAATTTCAAAAGAAACATCCTTAACACGAATACTGGAAAAAGTTAGGTTATGTACAACATGTTATCTATGGAGTGTACTCAGAAATAAAAAAAGAGTAAGTAACAAAGATTATGTAAAGGTGCGCTCCACAAGGCGCTATTTAGGCCCCTCAAATGATTCCAACCGACAATTCGAACTAAATTAGTAGAGTAGTAGTTAGAGAGTAAATCTTTAGTAATTAAAACCACTTACTGCAGTAACAAAAAACCTAATCAGATCTCTTGATACCATTTTTAGTTTTATTTCAATTATTTCTATAGATACCTGAAAATTACCCGATAAGATAATACTCACTAATTTATTTAGTGATAAATTTATGTATACGAAATAGGTATCGACTAATAGTTAAAATAAGAGTTTAGGCATAATTGTCTTATCTACTTAGTTATAACAATAAGAAAGTTATAACAATAGGAACAGTAAACTCTCTTTCACCACACGTAGACTGATCAAAATCCAATCAATATAACTAAGGAAGAGAGTTCGAGTATAACGGAACATTTCATACTCTTGCAACTTGCCAGGATAAAAAACGGGGAAATATCTTCCGATTCTTTTACATATTACTCAAGCAGCTCACGACTTCCGGTCTTTGACCAACTATCCTCTGGGTGGCCTAAGAACATCCGTTTGAAGGCGAGCTAAAGTGAGAAGGCGAAATATCCCCTACTTAGGGTTGTGCGGTGGGTTTGGGACCCACCACGTAAAAATCAGTACCAATGAAAAATTACCAACAGCTTGCTGTTGTTAACTCGGCTATAATCGCAAAAGCGGTGTCTACGCCAATTAAGAAGAAGAAGAACTTACATATTGGACAATATATGGCGTACTAAGTCTGCCGAAAGTTGGAATATACTTCTATCAAGTATATAGAGGCTAAGAAAAAATTTGCCCAATTCAGCCCATTTACCCAATTCATCTCATCTCATTATATATCTCACAAATCTACCACACCTACCACAAGCTCTGGAGTTCATATTTCCTGTATCTGATCTGGCGGATTGAATAGTTAAGGGTCGTTTATGACAATTATTAGACCTAAAATGGTTGTGTTATATGAGAAATAGGCCTAGTTTCAATCCAATCTCTTTTTTTTCCAAATAGTAACATGGGAATCTTACTATAATCTATAATAAGGGATTTCACATAACTCAAGCTCTTTTTGATTCTTTTTAAAGAGGTATAGTTGAAGTTATAGTTTGAAACCTTTGACTTTTGATAAAATAATTGATTTTTGCATTCTAAATAAATAAACTATAAATCAGAAATGCAATAATCACTCACTAGTACAATTATAAACATTCCCAGTATAGAAAAATTAATTCTCTAACTGTAGACACACTTTTGACGCACAATTTATACACATTACATAATTACATGGTAAGTGCAATCTACGAAAATCGTTGACTGCCGAACTTATTGTATTCGTTTACACTTTGTCTATGTGCATGTGTAGAATATATTTTAGAGAAAGTTTAAATGTCGGCATATAAGAGTACAAATTGTACTTCCGACTTCGCTCTTTGACGCAATCTATCGTTGTTGCTCATTACAAAAAATAAAAGCAGAGCATTTACTATCGTCTGATGAATTTAACGATCAATTCATTAGTCACTCGTACAAATGCATTTACATAGCGTCGTAGTCTCAAGTTACTTACGTCGCAAGCTATAACTTGTTTGAGACGAAGCTTTGAGCAATGTTTTGAAACGTCATCAGACGAGCGCACCTTGCGCGCCATTACGAAAGCGCATTGAGGCACGACAACCAGAAAAACATGTTGTAGCACTTCTGATGCACTTCTATGTTTGTAGCCTCATCAAGCCCTAGGCTATTGCTAAGCACGTCAACCTTTTAATGGCATTAAATCAACAGAGTACTACGAGTTTTTCTTAAATGCTTATGCTACGCACATATAAACAAAGGTCAAGTTGTTTGATAAATCGCGCTTGTAAAACGATTGTGCGTTTATTTATAACCGTATTAGAGGAAAACTTATCGATAAAAAATTGTTTTTTCGCAAATTCGTTGTAAATGCCCAAGTAATTATGAGAAATGCATTAGTTTTCACGGTTTCGTACGAAAATTGATAGTCATAAAACTTGAAATGTATCGTATGAGTATCCCAAAAGCTATTATTCTATTATAGTTTCAGGACAAAATGAAGAAAAATCGATCAAAGTACAATTTCTCTTAGTTTTATGTAGGGAGAAGAAACAATAATATATTAGTCAGGAAGTCCCGCTTCTGGTGACTTTGATTATTTTAAGGTTCCGCTTCGAATTTTAGAAGTTATTTCCACTAGCAAAATGTAACAATATTTGCCGAAATTATTATATGAAATGTCATCAATTGTCTGAATCTCGCGATTTTTATACTCTCGCAACAAAGTTGCTAAGGAGAGTATTATAGTTTTGTTCACATAACGGTTGTTCGTAATTCCTAAAACTAAAAGAGTCAGATATAGGATTATATATACCAAAGTGATCACGGTGACGAGTAGAGTTGAAATCCGGATGGATGTCTGTCTGTCCGTCCGTCCGTCTGTCCRTCCGTCCGTGCAAGCTGTAACTTGAGTAAAAATTGAGATATCATGATGAAACTTGGTACACGTATTTCTTSGCTCCATAAGAAGRYTAAGTTCGAAGATGGGCAAAATCGGCCCACTGCCACGCCCACAAAATGGCGRAAACCGAAAACCTATAAAGTGTCATAACTAAGCCATAAATAAAGATATTRAARTGAAATTTGGCACAAAGGATCGCATTAGGGAAGGGCATATTTTGACGTAATTTTTTTGGAAAAAGTGGGCGTGGCTCCGCCCCCTACTAACTTTTTTCTACATATCTCGAAAACTACTATAGCTATGTCAACCAAACTGTATAGAGTCGTTTCTCTTAGGCATTTCCATATACAGTTCAAAAATGGAAGAAATCGGATAATAACCACGCCCACCTCCCATATAAAGGTTATATTGAAAATCACTAAAAGTACATCAACCGACTAACAAAAAACGTCAGAAACACTAAATTTTGCGGAAGAAATGTCAGAAAGAAGCTGCATCCAGGCTTTTTTTAAAAATTGAAAATGGGCGCGCCGTCGCCCACTTATGGACCAAAAATCATATCTCAGGAAATACTCAACCGATTTCAATGAAATTCGGTACATATTAGTTTCTTAACACCTTGATGATATGTACCAAATATGGGTGAAATCGGTTCACAACTACGCCTGAAATCTCGATTATCACTTTATCATGCGAGAGTATAAAATATTCGGTGACACCCGAACTTAGCCCTTCCTTACTTGTTCTGATTCATTTTGACATATGACCGCCATTTCTGTTGCCTACAGTAACTGAAAATATTCATCTTGGCCTAAAAATGATATTCAACCGCGAACATTTTCGAGCGATTATTTTTTACAACTTTCGACGTGGACTAACTCAGGAACATTGCATATATGAATTTTATTCAACTTTTGGCAATGAAGCTCCATCAAGGACCAGTCTGTATCGATGGTTTTATGGTCCAATCGAGGGCGTAGATAACTCCAATGTCGAATTCCCAGGACATGATCCAAAATCAATACTTGTTCCGGAAACTATTGATGCTGTGCGCAAACTGATATTGCAAGATCGTCATGTGACCTGTCTTGAGATTGGGACAACTATTGGTATTGATGGAGCCAGTATACATTTAATATTGCATGAACATTGGATTGCAGGAAACAACTTTTCACGTGAAATCCCACACAATTTGTTGCTCACTCAAAAACGGTCCATGTCGATTGGTCTAAACAAATGTTAAAAAAATACGATAACGGTACTTTGAAACATGTCTATGACAACGAGGGAGATGATGAATCATGGATTCATAAGAGGGTGCCCGAAGGTAAACAGCAGTCGACTGTGGGGGTGTTTCAAAAGAAGCCGAAACTAACAAAAGCTGTTCGACTACTCAGCACTTCCAAGTAAATGGTTTCCAGTTATTTTTAAACTAAACCATACCATTAGAACAAGTCGGAACACTTAAATCTGAGTGTTTCAGAACCATCTGTAAAATCATTTTGTAAAATTTAATGACAAAAATTTAGTTCTTACGGTGTAGTTTTGAAAATATCTTTATTTCATAACAAATTTTATTTGTGAATGGAGACCAGTCGCCGTTTTTAGCAAAGGAAACGCTTTGTGCTTTTTGAATAATATTTAAAAAAAATATTTACATGTACTTTTGATACTTTGACTTTTGGACTTTCAACGAAACATTTCAAATATGTATAAATTTTTTGTGAAAACAATACAATTGTCGCAAGTCAATGAACTGTGTACGCCACTGAAGCGCTGAACTCAAAACAATACAAAGTTAACAGCACGTCCGCTGTAAAATAATTTGAATGAATTTGAAACGTGCTGAATTAATTTGAAACGTTCAGAAAAAGTCATAACATTGCAGATTTATATTTTACTTAACAATGTACAGTATATATATATATATATATAAATACTTACATATTTTAACTAGAAGTTCTGGCCAGATAGGTCTCAATATTTGCTCAAGATATCGCTTGATGAAGCAACGCAAAGGCGCAGGCGAAGCAAGTAGCCGAGCAATTTGATATACTTGTATATATGTACATAAGTAGATACCGTAATTAGTAACATATATTCATTAGTTTAGGTACAAACAACCATTAGAGGAAAACAATATAATAAATACCACAAAAGAGAGAGAGAGAGAGGGAGAGAGAGAGAGAGAGAGAGAGAGAGAGAATATAAAACTATTGCGACTATAAATGAAGGTATAAACGATCCTATATTTTATGCTAGAACAAACTGAACAAAATTTCATTAAACAAACAAAAAAACATAACACATAATTTTTAACGAATTCTAATTTTTTTACTATTTAAATTTTTTTTTAATTTTTAAATGCATTCGAAACCTGAAAAGCAAAACCTTGACAGCTCTTTCGTTTTATAAATAAAATATGGTATTCTGACCTATCACAATATTGTAAAATTTCTTTTACATATGGACATTTAGAGTAAAGACTTCATTAATCTTCATCAGATCACTTTGAAATGCTTGACGAAAACAAAATATTGTTACATTTTCTTAGGGGATAGTGTCTAAAAATAGTTTTCGAAAATTTAAAATTGAAATTGGAGCGTTTGTTTGTGTTTCAATGATTACAGAAAAATAGCAAAAAAATGTATTCACTTACATATATACAAGCGACCACATAAAGGGTTTTCCAATAAGAGCAGAGTGGAAATGAAATGCGAGAAGTTTAAAATATATACATATATACATATTACTTATTGATCAAATAATGCAGCAATTTTTTATGAAATATATTATATCCAACGTCCGTATGGTTCAATTTAAGCTGGTCACCAGCCGTCGAAAGTGTGGTAGGTCTAATCACTAGATAATTGTGTTGAAAGCACAACAATAACCAAAATGTAGTTGATTCTGCATATTTTCGTTATATTACAGGGTCTGGCTTAAATATAAAATTCATAAACCACGCTTTCAAGAAAATTAAAAAATGTTCCACAAGTTCAGCTAGAGAACTGACAGTCAAGATAAGCATTATGTAGTGAGTTTAGAGGCTCAGGTTCATGATATTCAACAAGGGAAATTCGGCGCATACCATACTTGATCGTGTCTTGGATCGTCGTGATATTTTCCATAGTCTAGCGTTGCGGTTGGCTGTTGGCTGCTTGTTATCAAAGCTCAGAAGCACTACTGGAAACCATGCTCTCATGTAAACTCCTCAAATGTAAACCCTTTTGAAAATGTAACAATGCTGTGCTGGAAGAACATATTTATACTCATAACAATGCCCAAAGCATTGTATCAGTAGCACTTTTTATAATAAATTCAAACTAAAAACAGAATAGTCAAATTTAAATACACTCATACATACATATTTATGTAAAGCGCAAACAATTTGAACTTCGCTGAACTCCCACATCTCTATCGATCATTTGCTTAACAAAGAAGGTGTGATGGAAAATATCTGATTTTTTACATAGTGCCCTTGGCAACTTTTGTAACTTTTTACTCTTTTTCTTAGGCATATTATTGTTAATGCTTTGAGTATAATTAGATGAAGTAAGTTCCTAAGATAGGAAACTATTAATAGTATTAAGGAAGCTTTCAAGCTTGCTTACAATTACTACCAACACTTCTTCTACGAAAGGCTTCAAGCGCAGGAAAAAATAGTGAAGAATATTCAACCCACAACTGACCTAAGAGTCTCCATAAGCTGCTCATTGTGCTATAAATTAAGATATTTCCCCAGAAACAAGAATTACTAACTTTTCTTCCCTAATAATATATATTGTATATATTTTATTTGATATTGTACACAAAACAGTTGGGTCTATGTAACCGGATCCGATGTGAATTTCCACAAGATATCTAATAATCAATCTCTCTTATGTATTTTTATACCCTGAACAGGTTATATTAAGTTTGTCACGACGTTTGTAACACAAAGAAGGAAGCGTCGGAGACCCTAAAAAGTATATGTAAATGATCAGTATGTAGCCATGTCCGTCCGTTTGTCCATCTGTCTGTATATATACGAACTAGTCCCTCAGTTTTCAAGATATCTTTTTGAAACTTTGCAAACGTCATTTTCTCTTCAAGAAGCTGCTTATTTGTCGGAACTGCCGATATCTTGCTGCTATAACAAATAGCTGTCATATAAACTGAACGATCGGAAACAAGTTCTTGTATGGAAAACTTGCACATTTGACAAGATATATTCACGAAATTTGGTACAGATAAATTTCTAAAGCAACAATGTAATCTTCGAAAAAATTGTTCAGATCGACTCACTATTGCATATAGCTGTCATACAAGCTGAACACATTGTTACTAAAAGAAATGCACCTGTGAAGGGTATATTAGCTACGGGGCAGCCGAAGTTAACGACTTTTTTTTTTTTCTTCTAACAACAAAAAAATAAGCATATATCACAATGGTAAAATAATAATCGCTGGTTTCAGAACTGTCTGAAAAACAGCGTACGACAGACAATCCGCAATTAATATACATCATACTTTAATTTAACCCATATATTATACTACAGATATCGCCTGATTCCATATTATAATGCCGAGCTCAACAGATATGAGAAATTCTTGGTCAAAAGAACCGAATTTCGGGCATCGGCATAACGAAGTCATCTGAAAAAGAATTAATTTCTCAATTGATGTGTTTATTTAACTTTTAAAGTATTACACGATTAAAATATTCACCTCTTTTTGATCATAAGACCAACCTTATAGATCTATATAGTTAACGTCTGCTTGTATTAAGAATCGCCCATTTTAAATATTGTACAAGGGTTGTATTTTATATTTCGGGATTATAGAACAAAAACAAGTATTAATCACCGAAACCAAGTTTTTATTTATCTAAATTTTCTCAATTAAGATCTATATATTTTCGCACGATTTTGAACCAATTGTCTAAATAAATAGAAATACTTGTGTACCACTCAGAATTTACTTTTCTGCGTTGATCTAGTGGTATGGTTGCGACATGACTAGTTTTTCCAAAAAACAGGCAACAAATTTCCATTGGTCTTGGTTTTAGTGGCCCCAGGCTTTTCAGCTGAGCAGGGAGTTCGACAGGTCGCGGATAGCCGGACGGTCTACTAGCAAATTAGTTGCGAAATAAGCTATAACGAATAAGCATCACCGATGAGGAGTGGAGGATGCAGTATAAAAGGCAGCCCAGCCGATGAAACCCCTGCGACAGAGGCGAGTCGACACCGCTTCTCAGTGATATGTGTAAAGAGGAGATTCTGCTCAAAATAAAGAAGGAACAAACAGGAAGCACTGGAGGATACAGAGGGGAAATAGGCACAAATTCTAGTCCCAATAATGGCTAGAAATTTGAAAAGTGTTGAGCCAGTTTAAGACGGTTGCTAAGCATATTTGCTGCCCTTTCGTGCCAATCGGGAGAATTCAAACTTTAAACTCATGATAAAATACGAAATAATAGAGAATGTGACTCAGAAGTCTTAAAAGGAACTTTCGTTATTTTCAACTAGAAAAAAAATCGATGTATACATATAATAATAATTCACAGTCGCAAAAATCATTTTCGATTTCTGGAATTATATACTCAAGAAAAATTCGGACAATTTCACAGCTATTAGATTTACATCGGAAAGGAGCAGTACTACCTCAGCAGATACAATAAAGCAATGCAAATCCATAAAGTCCCAGTCTACCGTATCCAGACTTAATTGGCACACAATAGAAGCCACTGAATCCCTACAGCGGAAACACGCCCACCATTCACGAACTTGTCTAGAAACGCCTATGAAATACACTCGATGTTCGATGTGATTTCTGGTATATCCACAAAACACACATAAATACATACATTTTATCTAATAAATAAATTTACGATTTAAATGAATAAAGAAAAGTTTACAATATTTCAAGTTTATCTTTACTTATAACCATTGTTTGCACAACAGCACATAAACTATATATGTATATTTGTGTATTGCATATGGGAGCACATAATATACATATGTGTAAGGTATTATGTGTGTAAAATGACTAGGCATTGTTTTTGTAATTGTATTGTGAGTGAAAACTTTGCATATGTTAAATTGAAATTGAAGTTGGCAAACAAGACGACGACAACGGACATCAGCATATGTGCTTACATACACATACGCACACATACACATACATACATAAAAACACACATATGCAAATATAAACACATACATATATATATATGTATGAAAGCAGCGCATAGACTACCCCAAAAGTAGGCAACAGCAAAGCATTTCACTAAGAAATCACACACACACACACACCGACCCAATATGTGACTGTGTGTGCGTTCAAATGGGATTTTAATGTCCCAAAAGGGAATACACAAGTGTCTCAGAAGTAACTGACGAAACGTGTTGCCATCTACGCGAGGAAGGGTTGTAGGTGAGGAAAGCGTGTGGAGACCCCCCAACGTAAGGTGGTTGGGTGGGCCAGCGGATTGAAAATACAAAATATAAACGGTGATTTGTTGTTATTGATTAAAACGGACATATGAATTTCATGCGTGTGTGAAGCTTAAAAGAAGTGCTCAGCACTCAACTAAGCATAAGAAATGCCGAACATTTTCTTTTGCCACACCCACAATTCATCTGGATAACAGTTGAGTGAGTCAGCATGGGTGTGTGTGAGTATGTGATGCAAATGAGCAACGAGAAAAAGGTTTAAGGTTTACTCACATGCTCGCTGGGGAGCTTACGATTATGTGTTTGTGTTTTTGTGTGTGTGTGTGTGCAAAGCATGTAAGCGTGGCCGTAACTGTAAAGTAAACAAAAAACAAAACAATGCCAGTCAACGCAAATAATTATGGTGTTGAAAAATCGTAAAGGTTCTTGCGTTTGGCTCTGTGCTTTGGCTTGAAAGCAAGCTTATGACAGATGAAGTGGTAGTAGTGCTATTGACTACTCACCACGCTACGTTTGGTGGGGGGTGTTGATGAGAATTTAAAAGTTTTCATTTGTCTTCCCTTCTTGTTTGATGAATATTTAATTAAGCATAAAAACAAAGGAAGTGGTGAAGAATGAAAAAGAAATTGTATTATGTACACATTTAAGTATAGTTTGTAGTGAGGTGGTTACGAACATATATACGTGTATGTATATATGTATATACATAACAAAGAACAAAACGAAAATGTGAAAGGAAAAAGATGTGTAGCCACAAATCGGTAGAAAGTAAAGCGTTTTAAACTTTTTTGATGATTGATAAATTGGCATAAAATATATACAAGTATAATATATACTTTTAAACAAGTTTTGTTAAAAAATTATAATTAAAATTTTTTTTAAGATGTGTATAAGAGACAGATAATATATATTGTATATATTTTATTTGATATTGTACACAAAACAGTTGGGTCTATGTAACCGCTGTCTCTTATACACATCTCTGGTGAATATTCTGTAAGGCGCGTCTACAAAAGTAAAATACACACATAACTC
>NW_017536396.1:0-26048 GCF_001853355.1 Bactrocera latifrons | reverse complement strand
TTAATTTATAATATTTAAAAAAAAAATCCCGGTACGTACTATCTCTTCAAAGCGAGAATCACCACTATCAAAAGGTGTAAACTATTTTTGAAGCACCGCTCATCTAGAGCGTGTTCATCATGAACTTCCACCAACCACTAATCGAAAATTCAGAATGTTCCATGAGCGGAGCATACCCTTGTGGAACCCTTGAGGTGATCTGGTGACTTATGGTATTTTGAATTTATAGAGGAAACACTTCTCCAGCACGCTGAGTGGCAGTGAAAACAAAACACCAGGATATGGTGAACCCCATTTCCCAATCGAAGACGATAGAGCAGACGTTCCATTGCTCGACCATGAAGAAGTTCGAATAGCAATTACCCATCTGAAGAACAACAAAGTGGTAGCCGCCGATGTATTGCTGGCCGAGCTATTGAAATAGAAGGTGAAGAACTGTCAAGGAGCATGTATCAGCTTCTTTGTAGAATACGGTAGGACGTATGCATGCTCGAAGATTGGAATTTAAGTGTTCTCTGCCCAATCCACAAAAAGGGAAACTGATGCCCACCGTCAACAAATTGTTTGGGCCTCATCAGTGTGGCTTTATACCTGGAAAATCTACAATCAACTTGATTTTCACCATGCGCCAAGAAGGCCGGTGGAAGGATAATCGGCACACATCATTTTTTCTTCGATTTTTAAGCCGCTGTCGACAGCAGGTATGAGAACTACATCTATGCCGCTATGTCTAAACTTGGTATCCCAACAAAGCTAACACGGCTGTGTAAGCTGACGTTGATCAACACCGAAAGCTCCGTCAGAATCGGGATACCAAATGAGACTTCACACAAGGAGACTCTCTATCGTGCGACTTCTTCAATTTACTGCTGAAAATACGAGCTGCAGGGCAAAATAGAGAAGGTCCATTCTTCTATAAAATTGTGCAACCGCTGTCGTACGCCGATAATCAAATGGAAAAGTACCTGGCTACACTGAGAATCTTCAATTGGGACCAAACAACGAAAAGAAAGAAACACTGGCGCTCTTTTAAACTCGTATATAACCGCGTAAGCGGTGTCTTCGCTAATAAAGAAGAAAAAGATTTAGTATTTTTTACAGATCAAAACATCATTAGTAAGATCCAGTTATAATCAATAGTGTTTTCACCACCTGTTATTTGTAGACCAATCTTATTATTTCCTCAATATTAATCAATTAAAATGAATAGCATAAAATATGCATAATTTAAAAATTTTAATTATACGAACTGCCTCCTTATAAACGAATATGGCCGATCAAACTCAATTAAACAATTTTTCACCAAATTTATCCTTTTGTTGCTTTGTTTCGTATTGCGAGAAAGCATTCTTAAGAAAAACACTAATAATTAAATTTGCAGTAGCCACAAATATATAGTATATACAGTATGGCAAAATGCCATTTGCCATTGGCCACCAATTGTTTTTGCATTTTGAGACAGAAATTATACACGTAAACACTACCGTCGCGATTGGTGGAAGCTTGTAGGGTTCAAAATACTCCCAAGGCTGACAGAATGTTGTTGGCAGCGCACATTATATTTTTTCCGACAAAGTTTTTAGGTGCTGCATAGGGTTGCCAGGTGATAAGAAAAAATATTTTAAATACATTAAATACTTAATTCGCATAAAAATTTCGGTAATCTTTTTTAAAGTAAAGACTTAAGTATGCTCGCATATCGTTATAATTCTAGGAAACACTATGAAGGAATTATCGTAATGATTACATTATGATTACCACCAGCAATATATGTATGAATGAATACTCATATAATTATGACTACATTTTGATTATTACCAACAGCCCCGCTATATTATCAAATAGTAATTACGTAGCCGTAATCATTAAAAAGACTCTAAGTACACTAATCTAAATACAAAAATCATATAAACAGTATTCATAGCTGATAACAGCATTATTTTCTGTTAAAGAATATATTAGATATATATCATTATAATTCTAGGAAACGTTAGATAAATATTATGTAAAATTGTAATTATCACTATGATTACATTGTGATTACCACCAAGGATATATAACTAAATATTGATTTGTTTATGATCGCTTTATGATCTCACAATATTTAATATATCCGATTACCATAGTGGTAATCATTACGAATACTGAATACCAATACTAATTACTGATTACTTTAATTTTATTTTTATTTTTATTTTAATTACCAACACTAAATAATTACAGTAATTTGGTCGTCCCGTACCGCAGTCATTACAATTGCCTTACGCGTAACACTCCTCCAGTTTTTCAATACCATTACCAATACCTTAATTGATACCAGTAATTATAAGTTCTTTATATTTACAAATCTTAAAATTTTATTTCATGGAAAAATTTATGTTCTAAGTATACCAGTATACAATATATAATACATTTGCTATTTATATTTTCCTCATTACCATTACAATTACTGTATGCAAATTATAATTATAAACCAGTTTTAAATTTGTAATTACCATTAAAACGACCACAAAGTGTCATTATGTATCTCAATACTTGTCATTATTTGTAATCGTTAGTCTCACTACCATTAGCATTACTTAATAATAATCATTAAAAATTATCAATGACAAATTTTGTATAATAACTGTATGGAATATTATTTTAAATTTTGTTTAAACTACTGACAGCTCAACAGAAGATATTATTCACTCTAAAGGACAGCTATGCGCTTAGTGGTAATCATTACCAATTACCAATACCGTATTTTCTAAATATAACTTTTAAATATTTTTCACTTATGTATTTGTGATTGTTGGTCTTACCACCATTGCCATTACTTAATAGTAATCATTAACAATTATAAATAATACATTTTTTAACTTTTCTCGTACTACCGACAGCTCAACTTTTAAGACATTATTCACTCTAAAGCCTATCGCTAACATGACTATTCGCTTAGTGATCATTACCAGTACCATATTTTCCAAAAATAGCTTTTAGTTATATGTCAGTGGTTTTCTAAATATATCTTTTATATATTTTTCAGTTGTGTGGCAACCCCACCAATGATATTTTTCACTTCAGAGGCTTCCTTTTAGTTAATTTTTTTACTTGTTTTTACTTTCGAAATGAAATTTTTTTTTTCATCAAAGCCCAACAAAGAAAGGGTGTTCTTCAACACTTTTTTTTACGTTCATGCTTTCCAGCATATTTACCGTTTTTTACAACGAAACTTTTTTCCTTATTTCTTTCCGCATTTCCCAATTTTCTTTTAAACTTATTTCCTTTTCACATATATATATTTTTTTAATTTTTTTCGTTTTACTTTGCAACACTGGTGTTATTATTATTTTGTTGTTATTGTAAGGTGGTTGAAAATTAATTAAAAATTAAATGAATAACGTGGATAATGAGCCCCTAAGCTGATTTGCTCTTAACACAAAATTTTTCACATGACACAAAAATAAAAAAATATAAAATAGCTACAACACAAGCAATAACAACATGCAGCACTACATAGTATAGTGGGAGTATTGATGGAAAATAGAGGGGTGAGGTGGTAGTAAAAATTGTTATTTTATCTTTTGGTATTTTGCTTGGTATTTTTTTGCTGTGTTTGTTGTTTTTTTTTTTTTTGTTTTGTTGTTTGAAGAATGCAGGGAGGGAAATTAAAATTGAAATGCCATACCAAAAGCAGCATCAGCTGCTGGTGCTTTATTTATTTTAATTTTTTATTAGCACATCACTTTTAACGTGGAAAAAATTCTACCGTAAACGATACACTTTGTCACATGACATTTTTAGAAATTTCTTTTGAATTATTTTGCTTTGAATTGACGGAAAATAATATTGTCTAAAAATGGCGTCACATAAAATTAAAAAAAAAACTTATTTTCAGTGTATTTTGTTTTAAGAAATTGAATTTTCATAGAAACTGTTAAGCAGCTTTCAATTCAGCTTTCTTTTTTCCGGTGTGCTAATTAAATATAAAATGTATGCATTCATAATGCTTTTGTGGGAAATTTTTGTGCAAAGGCAGCATGTTTTCGGCCAAGCTCCAGTTAGCGGAGGTGTCAGTAGTTTTTGACCAATTAATTGGAGTATTTTCCGATAGTTTTTATCTAACGTTAAAAACGTGCGGGATGGGATAGATACCGAGAGTTGAAGAGGAAAACGAGACACATTTGCAGCCAAAAAGGAGAGAGATCGAAGTGCGTGAGTACGAAAGTCTTGGGAATCTTGCCGACAGGGGTAATCCTCGAAAAGATGAGGCAACTTACAGAAGGTTTCAAAACCGGAGACCATTATTATAAAACCTCCAAAAGTGATCTAGTGACTTATGCTCAGAGAATTATGTAGGAAACGCTTAACACCTGGAGATGGTGAACCCGATTCCCCAATCTAAGACGATGGTGCAGACGTTCTATTGCCCGGCGATGAAAAAGTTCGGCAGGGGTCGATTAATTGCTGGCCGAGCTATTCAAATACGGGGCGATGAACTGATAAGAAATTCATTTTCTTTATAGAATATGGTCGGACGAAAACATGCCGAGCGATTGGAATTTAAGTCTGCTCTGCCGAATCCACAAAATGGGAGACCTCATAATCTGCGCCTACTGCCGTGGGATAAGCCTCCTTAACATCGCGTAGAAGGTTCTATCGAGCATAATGTGTGAAATATTAAAGCCCACCGCCAACAAATGGATTGGACCTTATTAGTGTGGCTTTAGACCTGGAAAATTAACAACCGACCAGATATTCACCATGCGCCAAATTTTGGAAAAGACCCGTGAAAGGAGAATCGACACACACCACCTCTTCGTCGATTTCAAAGCTGCTTTCGACAGCACGAAAAGGAGCTGCCTTTACGCCGCGATGTCTGAATTTGGTATCCCCGCAAAACTAATACGGCTGTGTAAACTGACGTTGAGCAACACCAAAAGCTTCGTGAGGATAGGGAAGGACTTCGCCATAGCATTCGATACCAAATGCGACTCCATATCGTGCGACTTCTTCAATCTACCCCCACGTCACTGTAGACAGTCATAACTTCGAAGTCGTAGATAATTTTGTCTATCTTGGAACCAGTAATAACACCAGCCTCTAAATTCAATGCGATTGAGATGTAAAGTCATCTCTCGACCAACAAAGACCAAATTCTACAAGTCGCTCATCAACCCCGTCCTGCTATTTGGTGCAGAGGCACGAACGATGACAACATCTGATGAGTCGGCATTACGACTTTTCGAGAGAAAGGTTCTGCGGAAGATTTATGATCTTTTGAGCATTGACAACGTCGAATCCCGTAGTCGATGGAACGATGAGCTATACGAGATATATGACAACATTGATATAGTTCAGCGAATTAAGAGACAGCGGCTACGTTGGCTAGGTGTCAGAAAACATTTATAAAGTTTCAAAACTATATTTTATTTAAAAGTAATCAAGTCATTCATTCCAAAAATCTAAAATCTCTTAACTCGGTCATTTCGCTAAAATTTTACTCCCAAAACTACTCACTACCCTTCTGAATGTGTAATTCAGTGGCAATACATTTTCAGTTAATAAAAAGCTAATAACCAACCATATGGCAAACTCTTGTCCTAAACTCACTTCGCCAAAACATCTTGCCGGTTTGTGCTTCGAAACTATTTTCTTAGAGCTCATTAATGACAAATTTCTACAATGGCAAATGGCAGGCACACAATAAACTAAGAAACCCCACCAAATACGGTTCATAAAATAAGTAAAGATATACGAATTCCTTAGGAGAAGCGACTATAAGAAGGAGTAACCGTGGCGTGCCGAACGTGATCACACATAATCAAAAGGGTATTCATTATACAAAAGCTTAACTATTTGATTATAGTATCAATTATACACTGTCTAACCCCCAAATAATTTTATATCGACGAGAAAACAAGGATACATACATATGTATAAGCTTATACATTTGTGTGTGTTAAACGAAGTTCCACCTTCTTGGAGGAGAAACTAACTACTTTAAAGGCACGAAGTAATTGTCAATTCATATGTACTTATACATACATACATATATTATACTTATACATATGGAAAGATGTATGCAACGGAAGTGCTGGGAATAGTGAGAAATAGTGATTTTCATAGCAAAGAGTGAT
Organism: Bactrocera latifrons; assembly: GCF_001853355.1. NCBI lineage: Eukaryota > Metazoa > Arthropoda > Insecta > Diptera > Tephritidae > Bactrocera > Bactrocera latifrons. The sequence goes on along the minus strand of NW_017536396.1, from coordinate 19,926 downwards.
TGTACAATGTACACACATAGCTGCCAGAACATTTCCCTTTCACTCTACGTAGGTTTGTAATCATCTAGAATTTAATATTTTTATTTTTTTCTCTCGTCAAAACGTACTGTTTATGTCTCGGGACACAACGTCTCTTCACTGAAATTTTGACACAAAATTTTACCAAATTATGTTAACAAATAGTAAATATACTTAAAATAGTGTTAATTTGTGTAAATATTTTAAGAAATATCATAAAGAAAATCTAACTACTCTCTTGAGTAATTAAAAGCCTGCAGGAAGGCACCCAGTAGGAAAAACAAAATGCAAAGTGAACCGACGAGTAATTTTCCACGGAATACATATATGATTCTCTTTTCTTTTCGAAAATGAAAAAAAATTAAAATATGTTAAAATCTTTGGTAAAAGTCACATCAATCAATTCTCAACTAGCGATCTGAGTTTGGACTGATTTCAGATAGCCCTGTAACACTGAAAAGCTTTTAACTCTGGCTAACGAAGTGCTATAGACGAAATAACAAGTAAGTAAAAGGGAAAATATATATGCCTTTGAGTGATACTAACAGAAAATATAGTTAGAGATTCGGTGTTCAGATTCACAAATCGGTCAAAATATATAAAAGATGCTCCGATAATCCAACTTAAATTATAATGATATATACATATTACCACCAGGATAAAATGAGGCATGGAGGAATGTGAGGTGGAAACATCCAGGCACTTTCTGCTGCATTTCCCAGCCTTTGAAGGAATGAGGCTGAACCATCTCAATAATATTATCTTCGACGAACCAGAAGTCTTAGCTGAAACTGACATTAGCTTTCTCAACAAATTTGTGGCAGGCTCAAAGGCTTTATCGATCTATAAGGATCTTATGATCCAATATATAGGGGTTTTAGTTACCACAACGGAGTGCCGTTCTAACCTGTCAAATGAGATTCCTCTCAGAATCGACTTTGTAACTAAACATACCCCAACCTAGCCTAAGATAAACCAGTTCGATAGTTTTACCTTCGACGAACCAGAAGTCTTAGCTGAAACTGGCATTAGCCTTTTTAATAAAAGTAAATTTGTGATAGGCTCAAAGCGCTTTATCGATCTATAAGGATCTTATGATCCAGTATATAGAAGTTATTTTTATAACACGCCGGAACGCCGTATTCTAAGCTGTCTAAGTGAGATCCCACTCAGGTTCAACCTTTTAACCAAAGGCCAAAACAAACGGCTTTCCGAATCAGAAATTTAAAAGTACAGAAGTCAAGCCGAGACAGGAATTTTCACGGAAACAATTTAGAATGTTTTGGTCAAATTTTATATGTCGTTACTGAGAATATAGTTTGAATGCAGGCTGATCACATTTAAAGCCTTAGTTTGGTAGGAAAAGTATCCAGAAATAAACAAAACAATGCTTCCTAAAATTATACCAAAATAGTCCTTCATCTAACTTATATGCCCCTCATAAATTAGACAGACTGAAAAACAAACATGAGGAACATATGCATTTGAAAACTGAGGAATTTGATAGCAAGAACTACGCCGAATAATATACAAATGGATTCTGGAACGGTATTTAAAGGAGGTCTCAATTGGCTGACATCCCTTATGCCGGAGTAAACCCGACACTAGTACTGCCTTTTTTGTATGTTATCGTCCCAGATTTATAAGTTCATAGGATGAGTAATAATTGCATTACCAGCTCCATCAAGCTAGATAACAAAATTACATCTGCGGTTTTATTCAACCAACTAGTCTCGGATTTTATCGAATTTGGACGATTATCAGATTTTATTTTCCATTAAGGAGTATCGGCACGATCTACGAGTAAAATGTTCGTCCGAACACATGTGGCTTGATTTCTTGAAAGTGGATTTCTAAGCCTTTCTGCTTATCATATGCATTATTACTTCCAATTTCCTACAGGGTACTTGGAGCTTTCATGGGGGAAAAAGTGTCTAATTTACGACAAAACTAATGAAATTTCGGCAAGAAATATATTTAATTGCTGTGCAACCAAGAAATCATAACACGACAAGCACATAAACTCACACACATACATAAGTTGTTACATAAAAATATATGTGTAGTGTTTAATAACTTGGCACCAAGCCGAGGCCACTTTGCCAAACAAATGCCAAGTGTTCGCTTTGAAATGCCGCTGCCAGCGCCAGCGTGTGGGCTGCCACAAAAAGATAATGACTATAAAATATATACATAAAACACTTCTTGATAAACATAGTGTAGTGAAGCATTAAACCGCACAACGCCCCAACAACTAGCCACACACATGCAAACATACATACAAGTACCGACATGGTGGAACCCTCAATGTTACAGTCCAAAAATCTGCGCGACCTTAAGACTTCACACGTACTGCACATCCTTAGACGTCCTTAGAGATACAAATAGTAGTTGATCAAATGGTGGTGTGGTTGTTGATGCGGCAGAAGTAGGATTGGTGTGCGCGGCATAATTGTGCAAGTTATTGACGGGGATGTGGGTGGGTGTTATATAGGTAGTTGTCTAACACGCTCATTCCTTCTGCCACTATTTTAATGCTCCTCTATAATGTTAGTTTGTGTTTGTTGTTCCTTTTATTACCAGCAACACTGTCAAGCGTTTTGCCACAAATGTACGCACGATTTTGTTGGGAGTTTTTATTGCACTAAAACAATAACATTTACTGCCTACTTTTCTTCGGCAAGCGACGCAAACCAACGCTTCGTCTGAGCCGAAGTAAAAATTAATGTTTGGGTGTGTGTATTGTCTTGTTGCACCAGTCCAAAGACACTATCATTTCATTTAAACTTTCCTTACAAGTTGTTGCTTAGATTTCGTTGCATAAACATGGAAATACATTAGGGTGGTCAAAAAAAAATATTTTTTTTCTTCTGAAAAATTGTTAGGTATCACAAGACTTTTTGGTTATCGGGTTATAAAATTTAAAAAGAAAGAGGAAATATACTCGGTATGTGCCTTAAAAAATTAAACTTGAGGATGACTTTTGAACTTCGAGGTTTAAGACACAATTTTTTTAGAGAACTCAACGGGATTTTCAAATAGTAGATAGTGAGGCATGAATTTTTCATTTCATTATTAAATACCCCTCACAAATACGAAAGATCCCTTCAAGAACTTAATTTTGACGGTCAGTTTGTAATATGCTACAGTAATTCAATCTCAACAATTTTTTCAGAGATTGTTCCAAAAGCTTGTGAAATTATTCATGCCAAATTTCTTGAAGATATCTCGTCAAGTTAAAAAGTTTTCCATAAAAACACTTGGTTACGATCGTTCAAGTTGTTAGGCAGCTATATGCTATTGTAGTCCCATATGGAAGGTTCCGACAAATGAACAGCTTTTTGGGAGAAAATGACGTGTACAAAATTTCATATCTATATCTCAAAATCTGAGTGAATAACTCGCATTATATATGTATGCAGCCTGTGTAACAGACGCACATTACTGAATCGACTCAGCTCGTCAAGTCGATTATTAGTATATGTAACTTATAGTGCCTCTGTTGTTTCCTTTTGTTTTTTACATCATCATTCTAACAAAATTAGTATAACCTGTCCAGGGTATAAAAATAGGAAACTAAAAATCGCAGGACCCTACCATCAGTTTTAAGTTGGTCTTGGAGAAAATTTTTTTGAGTTGGCTGAAAAAAAAATTTTCAAAGAAAAAAAAATGTTTCAAAGTAAAGAAAAAAAATTTTTTTTAATTTTTCAAAGTAAAAAAAAAATTTTTATCCACCCTAATATGTAGGTACATATTATATATGTATGTTATTGTTGTTGTTGCTTGCTCGCACTGTGTCCTGGTATATCCTTGCTGTTGTCACTGTAGTAGCTTGTTTCTACAAGTAATGCTGCTTGCTGCTGTCGTTGTTGTTGCTTCTAATGTCGGCAATATTGTTTTCGGCCGTGCGCACACAAACACATACACTCACACAGTCTCAGCAGCTTGGCATTAGTGTCGTGTAAGTTTCCTTGTTCAGATAATATTTTCTTGCATTTTGTTGTTGTTGTTACTTTTCTTGTATTTTATTTATTTCTTGTATCTACCAATAATTTRTTGTTGTTGTTGTGCTTTACTGCTGACGTTAACTCGAAAATAATTTCATCCATTCAATTAAGCTTTTTTCTACGTTTCGACTCCATCCTCCCTCTCAGTATGTCTCTCCAATAATGCCTTGGACTATTGAATTTCTTCTACTTCAACATCGTCTTCTCTTCCTCTTTTTCTTCGTCAGTTGTTTGTAATTGCAGAGTAATGGATTTTATAATAGATTTAGTTGGTCCTACTGTTTTCGGATTGGCAGACTTTACTATTTTTTATCAATCAAATAAGTTTGCCATTGGACCATGAAAATAATTAAAACTTTCAAATTATTTAAGTGAATTATTAGTGAAGGTGTGCGTCGAAAATGTCTCATCATGTTGAATTAATCAAAGATTTTTCTATTGAATAGTGCAATTATATGCCAAGCTCGTAAAAAATAGTATTTCCAGACGATAAGGTAGGGCAGAATTTCTATAAACGTGATTACTACCAGAATTTGGACCTTATTGGAAAAAAACGTTAACTTCGGCTGCACCGAAGTTATAAAACCCTTCACTGGTAAATTTCTCATAGTATAAAAGGCTATATAAAAATATATTTATATTAGTTTAGATCGATTAGTTTGTATAGCAGCCATATGCTATAGTTGTCCAATCTGAAGAATTTGTTCGAAGACTGAAGCGATGCCTTTTACAATAATCTCTGCCTAATTTCGAGAAGATATCTTTTGAAATAAAAAGTTTTCTATCAAGTCCTTTTGATTTGGGTCGGTAAGTTTGTATGACAGCTTCCATATTTCACATAGTGGACCGATATCAACGGTTCTAGAGAAAACAGCGTTAGCAAAATTTCAGGTCGATATCTTAAAAACCTTGAAATTGAATAACGTATATACAGACGGGTATGAATATATCAACTCAGTGTTTCACGCCTATCATTATTATTAGAACAGGGCTGAGTCATAAAAAAAAGTTTATGAACAATTGAAAATTCAATAAAAATACCGCAAGACTTTTAAGTATATACTTTATAGGGTCTTCGACATTTTCTTCAGGGTATTACAAACTTTGTAGCAAACTTAATATAGCCTGTTGAGGGTTTAATGACCATATATTATATGTTAGAGACAAAAAGATAAGGGTTTTCTTTTGTTTCTTAATAAGACTCAGAAAGTATTTTATAAATCTTAAAAATCGTTTCTTGAAAGGTTTTCCCTTGACGTCCGTCAATAAACTTCACTCGAACTTCACTTCAGTTATCAAAAACACCTGATATGCACTTCTTACATTATTAAATATTATGAATCCTACGAGTACCTATAACTAGGTTTTCCAAATTTTTCAGTATAGTTTTAGGTGAACTATGTTATTTTTTATAAGAAGAAAATAATGGAATTCAGGTTCTCCTAGTAAAGATTTATCCAACAACGAAAAGTGGCTTGTTTACAAACAAGTAGAACGCAAAAGGTCATGTTCTAAAAAGTATGAGCTAGCTCTAAAAAACTCGAAGGCCAATAGTTACCAAACAAAGGTTACGTTATTAGTTTAGTGCGAGGGATATTTCATTTTAAGCCTTTACCAGGCAGTACCACGATTAATTCTGAAGTGTATTGTGATCAGCTGGACAATTTGAATGATGCACTTAGACAGAAGAAAACAGAATTGATCAATATAAAATTTGTAGTGCTCCGCCAGGATAATATTAGACTTCATACGAGTTTGACGACTCCCCAAACACTTTTGTAGCTTGAATAGGATGTGCTATGCCACTGACCATATTCTCCAGACTTGGCATCTTTGGACTATAACTAGTTCTTGACTCTAAAAAACTTTTTCGATAAGAGAAAAAACGATTAAGACTAGTTTTTTTCCTGTAGGGATCAAAAATTGTATGAACACGGAATCAATCACTTTCCTGAAACATAGCAAAAGGTATGGGAACAAAATGAAGAATATATACTTAAAAAATGTTTTACAAAATAAAAAAATTGTGTTAAAATTTCACCCAAAATAAAACGCAATTACTTAGTAAACATCCCTGACCCCCCGTCAGTATATTTAGTGAAAAATTTCATAGTACGATGACTCTCTTTACCAAATCTTCTACACTTTTACTTTAAGTTTCCCTTTGTTAATAAATAATAGATATACTTAGAATAATATGTTGAAGGTTTGACCTCTTAACTTTCCAGAGCTTCGAACATTAATGAAATTTATGTGCCTATTTTCAATATAAGCCAATCAAGATGGATAAAAGGTTGGTCTTAAAAACATGGCAAAAAAGCGCAGATCTGATCAAATATAAATAATTGTTCTAAGTTCCTTAAAGTGGACTGTAATTCTAAGCTCCGGAGCTCAGCTCATCGTCAAAGACTATTCCAAAAACGTAAACAATCAGCTGCACTCTTAAGTGACCAGATTCTGAATGAGTCGCTGAACAGTTACTTAAGAAGCTTTTGCTCAGTATCAATTGGTTCATTTGATCAAATTTAACTGGTTAATGACGATATCATCAAAAAATATATAACAGAGAATTTCAACATCCAACATGGATCGACTCAACCTATTTCAATCAATGTTTTGGGTATAAAGCGTGTCAATGTAAACTAAACTCGTTCTAAAAGAACTGAATCTATTGAAAAAAACGACGTTTGTAGAGTTCACAAAAGGGTTTGTTGACAACGTAGCTGTGTAAGTCGGTCAATAAATACTGGCGTGGTGTGCTTTATCATGAATTCACTACACAGGGTCGAACGGTCAATACTACTTAACCGTTTTGAATTCGACTTGTGAACAAAATATTCATGGATTTTGAAAATTTAATAATAATAGAGTGGCAGTCTATTTGAAGGCAAAAATAAATTAATATTTAAATTTGATATATAATAATTGAGCTAAGAAAGCAGGATTGGTTCCAAAATCAATCAATTGTTTCGAAAAACAGCGTCGCATTAAGGTCTGTTAAACAATGATAGCGACTACCAGTATGTCATGAAACGTATTATTGGCGATCAGTTGGATCTATGTTTACGACTCGGAAATAGACGATCAATCGGCCGAATATCATGGCAAAGGTGCTCACCAAAGCCGAAAAAACACGTCAAAGCCTGTCAGAAATCAAGGTTAGGTTGACAGTTTTCTTCGATTATCGAGGTGCGATGCATCGGAATTACTTCCTTTCTAGGAATTTAGATAAAAACTCTATTACTCGTCAGACACCTGTATGAGTCTCTTCTAATTCACATTGTCTAATTTCGAAATCATATTTTTTCTCGAAATTACCTATACGAAGACGAATTACATTTAACTCACATAAGCCGCAAAGCCAAATATCAATTTCTTCATAAATACACACATAAAATACCGTTAAAAATTCTTCCAACATTATGTTACCAGCATTGAAATCAGCGCAAAAACTCTAACTCCAAGCGCCCTAAACAAAAAGGCATTGCACACTAAAAAGGATAATGCGCTGAGTACTCACGCGAAGTGTTGCATAAATATAAAACCGAAAGCCAAAAAATAAATATTTTTATTTTATTATTATTGAATTATAATGCGTATCGAATGTCACACATAAATATTCAATGAGTAAACACCGAGCCGGGGCAAATAAAAAAGTGTGACTGCAAAGGCAAAGGGTCGAGTGGGGACCCACACAGAAGATACACACCGGAGTTAAAAAAAAAAACAGCAACACACTAGAAACAAAAAGGGTTAAAGTTCGCAATGCGAAATTCCAGCAAATGCAATACTAACAAAGAAGCTTCTGAAGTCCGACGTAGAAGGGGAATTATTATCAACGTGAGTATGATCCAGGCGAGTCAATGGTTTTGAAAAGTGCAAAAAGTCATTATTTCATCGTATTTGTTGACTTTACGTTTGGATTGCAAATATTTACTGCTATCACTCAAAAGCGGCATGTATATACATATGTATGTATGTATGTGTCCGTGTGTGGTTCACGTGAGTGCGCATAAAGAATCCTTTCACCATAAAAACGGGCACGTAAAAATGCCGCCTTTTAGCGTAAAATGTTGTCACGCAAATCAACAAGAGTTGCATGCACACCTACGCACGCACACATATGCACCCCCACATGTGAATGTGCCTGAGGGTTGGGTGGTGTATATCAATACCCAAAAGAGCATTTTTTTACCGCAGTGATAGCACTACCAGGGTACAGCAGCACCAGCAAAGGGTGAGTGGAGAAGAGGGTGTTTGATTTGAAGAAAAACATTCGATTTCCAAATGTGTGGTTTTGACTTTTTTTTCGAATTCACAACAACCAAAAATTTTCATACAAACATTACTGTTTGTACACAGAGCGTCAAATGAAAGTTAACATTAATATATAAATTTAAATCCTCTATATATACATCGTAAAGATGTTTATTTCCACCATTTAATATTAACTTAGAAATTCCTATTATAGGGCTACAAGGGCTAAATATACGTTTATTCATATTATACTCTTAAGAAATGAACTTCAGATAATCTTAGCTGATACAGAAATAAATTATTCAAAGAGATCTTATATAAGTCGTAAAGCAATATCTCCTTGTATACAAAAAAAAGAATCCAGTCTAATTCCACCCAGACAGGCAAGTGTTCGACACAACTTGAACTCATACTAAATCTGCCACCTATAGACACTGAAAACTGCGCAGCGACGGAACGATTACTGGCTGCAGAAGGATTCACGTATAGAACCTTCGTGCAAAGTCGGTGGGCAATGGCGGTTTGACAACACCACCTGCATAATCTCACTTTTCATCTGTGAAAGAGGGTTCAAAGTAAACCTAGAAGAAGATGGGTGGAATGAAGGTATGGCAACTACGCGTAACACTCTACATAGTTATACGGATGGCTCGAAAACAGACGATGGATTTGATGCGGGGTATACTGTCCATAGTTAGACATAAAGCAACCGTTTAAATTGCCGGGCCACTGCAGCATATTTCAAGATGAAGCCTTTGCTGTTGCAAAAGTAATTCCAGTGTCAACATCTACGTAAACAGCCAGCAGCAATCAAAGCAGTAACCTCGTATCGAATATCGGCAAGAAGTCTCTTGGGAAGCAGGGCAGGACCGTTTAGAGAAACAAACAATTTCACTTTTACTGCGTGAAAAGCCACAAAGGCATCGAGAGAAATGAAATAGTTGACAAGATTGCCAAGAATGATGTACAGCTAACACCCGAAATCGTGGTCAGCATTGGAAAACGCATGCGTTGTCTATACGACGATCTGGACTGAAGCAACACCGATGGAACGAGCTGTCTGGGTGAAAAACTTCAAAAGTCGTGTGTCAATAGGATCGAAAAAATTCCTATTGACAGTCGAAAGAAGAGACGTAGGAACATGATCGGAATACTAACTGGTCATTGTCACACACCCGCAGAATGAAGCAGACAGATTGAGAAGACAGCAGGAAATGCCTAGAGCAAGGCACCAGGGAAACAATGGAGCGCAGCTAGCTTCCGAACCTTCTCTTGTGCACTTGTCTCGCATCTGCAAGAATACTCTGTCATCATTTGACCAAATAGGAACAAAACGTGTCTCTACTATTATACCCAGAATATAGAAGTTTTGCATCTCATTTAAAAACCTGTGCTCTAGAAATATTTTAGGTAGACCTAGAAATCTGGATCCATGCGGTTTCCATATGAGCATCACTTCTTACATAGCCATTTACAGAACTTACTCCAGAGGCGAATCGCATTATTATCCTACTCTAAGTCTAATGGGTCTAAATAATCCGTATGTGGCATATAACACACTTTTCCTCTGCTTTCCAAAATCAAAAGTGTTTTTATCCATTCGTTTGGTCTTTATTCGTCGAGAGACGACTGAGTCCGAAGTACCACCTGTTGGCAAGAGTTATTCGGCGTTGTATTTCGACGCAGACGTTGTTGTTGCTATTAATTCTGATACCAACATAAATGAAATTATCTACGACATCGAAGTTGTAACTGCGAACAATGGCGTGAGAGTTGGAACACCATCGGTGTTTTCTAAAAACACTAAGCTTTTCGCTCTCCGAAATCTCCATAAAGCGAAATATTGAAGAAAGTGTTGGTTCATTTTTAGAAGCAAATCTCCTCGATATGGTACAATTAAAATATGGAAGTTTATATTTTCTGTAACAGCAACCACCTTAAAAGTCTCTTACAGTCGTATCCATGATATTATTCTTGAAATTTTCTCCAGCGCCTCAGAGTAACTTATCCGAATTTCTATAGGTTCAACACAGACTAATAAACTTATTCATTTCAGTCAAAAAAGTATCGATACAAGTTAAAATTATTTAAACATTTTAAGAGAAATTCAATCAAAAAAAGTTATCGAACTGCCAACCATCGACAAAATTAAGAAACCATCATACCAAGCTCTATACATATGCTTACTACAAAATACTTTAGTTTGAACTTTTATTTGACCCACAGGGTAAACAAACGGATATGCAGTGAATAATTTACATACATATATGTACTCATATGTGACGATATGCTTATACACTGTTCCCACATCAGATAATATTCTATTTTTGGCGAAGATGCTCATTGATGTGATTATTGCGATAAAAATGCTGGCACCAGGCAACACCTTAAGCCGAAATGTTTTCTTCTGATTTTTTATAAAAAAAAAAAGCATATGAACTCTCTCCCGTGTAATAGCTACTGATTTGCTGTTTTTTACACTTTGCCACCGTTTGTGTTTGCGCCCACGCGTGTGACATTTCGTTCACTTCCATTTCCGTTATCCATATTTCTGTTTCATTGAACTGTGTGCCTTTGTTTGCCAATCACGTGATACTTTATTTGCTATCTTTGCGTTATTTATATATACTATACATATACATATGTTCATATGAGTATATATGTACATATTTACATATATGAGTTCCAAATAAACATTTGTACATATGAGGGCTGATGCTCAGGGATTGAATATTCTTTCGACTTTATGACTGTAAAGTGGATTTGCTCTTATCGAAGCGTTATTTGTTATGACACATGACCTTTTTATTATCAGCGATTTCATTGTCTTCTCCTCCTTTCGCAATCGGTTTTTATTTGGCAGTGTCATTTATTGTGACATTTTTATGAGCTTTAGGGATTTTCCAACCTTAGAAAATTGAAAACATGAATACCTTGGCGGCTTTTAGAAATGATATACCTTATAAGATGACAATGCAAATTGATTTAGTCACTTTTGTCGATATATATAGTTCGTAAAATTATATTGATTCGATAAATAACTTCATCCATTTCTAATATTAAAAACAGAAAAAAACTGTAGCTTCAACATTTTTCCGTTAGTGGCATTATTCTATCATTGTAAAACTTTTCTGGTTTCTCGGCGAAAAGCTGCGACAAGTAATTTTCAGAGGCTTCTCTGGAATCTAAGTTTACTCCATTAAGAAAGCTCTGCATTGACTGAAACAAATGGTAGTGCGATTATACAAGGTCAGGGCTTAAAGGTGGATACATCAAAACTTCCCAACCTAGCTCTTCCAGTTTTTACCGAGTCATCAAAGCTGTGTGTGGTCGAGCGTTGTCCTGAAGGAAGGCGAAGCCCTACTGTTGATCAGTTCTGACTTAAATCAAAACTAAATCGCGCATTTTTCGACTTGCTTCAATCTCATCAATCTGCAAAGAATCGCAGATGTTAATTCGGTCCAATAAATTTTTCACACACAGTTCATGTGGTACCCAAACAACGCGCTTCTTTTTGTAGCCAGCCTTTTTCAAAACCATTTGATGATGAATGTTAAATTCCTTAGCGTTGGTTTTGGTCAATCTTTTTCATAATTTGATCGACGTTTTCCGCGATAGGATATCGAAATTTCCAAAACGGAAGCGAGGGAATCATTGTTGTGCTGCACGAACTAATACAGCATCATATCCGTAAACTTCTCCGTAGATTTTTTTTGTAATATTGCAAACAAAATTGTGAAAGGCTTTGGAGAAAGCGACATATAAGTGTACGGTTCTCATCCTAGCGAATATTCGACAACCAAAAATATAAAAAGTAAAGGCAATAAAGCACGATTTTAAGCTCAGTCGATGGCTCTCAATATTTTATTTGAACTTTAACTTTAATTACTAAAACTTAATAATGCAATAAATGCCGAGAGAACAAAGTAACAGCTTAGCCTTTGCCCAAACTCATATAGTCCCTCTAATTAATTTGCCTGTGGCGGCCAACTCTGGTCACCATGAGCCAATAATTCGCCGCTCATACCAAAGTCAAACGCTTTCTCACCTACGAATCCTTCTTAACTCTCCAACACTGTTACTGTTAGAATAGTCTTCATTTCCTTAGACCACGATAAATGTCTACGTGTGCCAAAAGCGCCAGGCACAAACGAATTTATGGTACTCTAAATTGCGGCTAACAACTGACCGAATGTGTGCGCTGCGGCTTTGATTTTGATTTATGTTTTCTCATAGACTTAACAGTGTAAATAAATTGCGAAACAAGGAAATCCGAGTGATTGCACGAAAAAAAGAAGCAAACGTTTAATTTCGCCTGTTAATGTGAGAATGAATACTTTCTGCGTATATTGGTACAATATTTAAAGATGTATGTGTGGATGAGAAGATTATACATGTGTATGCGTAAGTATGCGGGTGTTGATCTTTTTACTTTATATTAAAAAAGCGATTTGTGGTCAATTGGCAGGCATTTTTGGCGAATTTGTAATGAAGGATTTGTGGGTAATAACGAAAATTCGGCACAGAATTTAATAATCTTATTTTAATTGAACCGTTACCGTCCAGTTGCTGGTATGTACCGATGATATACCAATCATTGACTTCAACATCTGCACCGTTACATCTACTTTCTCCAGGTTGGACAAAGAAGCGTAACAAATGGGTATGAGAGCCAGACCTAATGTCATCAAATAAACAGTCGTCGCACTCGCGACTCGGCTCCCCCGTCACTGTTGACAGTCATCACTTCGAAGTCGTAGATATCGTCGTCTATCTTGGAACGAAGAAAAATGACAGTCTCGAATTTAAAACTCTGAATAATTCTTGAAAACAGGTGCTACTTCCCACTGAGTTGGCAATTGAGAAGTAAAGTCCTCTCTCAACGACCAAAGACCAAACTCTATAAGTCACTCATTATTCCTGTTATATGGAGCAGAGGCAGGGACCAGGGATAATGGGATGCCCAACTTATTCCAGTGTGAGAGCGCTTCAAAATAADYGTTTTTTATAACATTTTCCATTATGGCCAGATCKCACCAARTAMGAATWTTTGGACATTTTAAATTAAMATACCCAACATTTATTACGATTGCAAATTATTATATATTGGACTTTTAATATATGGCGAAACTACTTAATTCCTTTTGACCAAAAACAAGGAAGATTTGATGATTCGGAGCAGTGTTTGGAGTAATAAACCCGTGTTTTTGTAGGGGGAATCACTGTATCACCCTTGAAGGGAACTATGCTGATTTAAAAAAAATGCCAAAAAATGTGTTTTACAATGGTAGGCCGGGACTTTTCAATTGACCTGTTATAAAACATATTGAAGTAAAATGTAGCTCGAAAACTAAACAAGTCATCATTACATCCGAGCAGTATCCTTCCCATTGATCCGAAAAGTACCTAAAGAAAAGAAAAAAGAGATCGGATTTATTTCTAAACCCAGTCTTCTTGTAGTTCGATTGAATTGACCAGAGGCGACTTCCTCTTAACAACAAAAACGACCTCTGTCGACTCAAATTACTAAGATACTTTTTCACATTTGGAAACTAAGAGAAGCCGCGAGGTGCCAAATCTGGGGAATACGCTAAATGGAGTTCCAGTTTGAACAATGCGATAACGCGACTTTTTTCTCGTCGAATGGGACGAGAAATTTTCCTAATTTGAAAAGTAAACACAAATTCTCTAAATTTTCGTCGGGGGGTTAATTGATGAGATTCATTTTTTTTGTTTTTTTTTTTTTTGCTTTTGCATTTTTGTTGTATATTCATTTTTTTACTTTTGCGTTTTCTGCAATTCAACGTTGAATTAGCACCATAATTTGGCATAGGCTTGTGACCGTGAGTGACGATACAGATAAAAGAATATTTGAGTATAGTCCGAAAAAAATATGAGCAAGAGAACTTCAAAACTTCAAATCGACCAAGTTTTTGAATTCCTTGGAATTTTTAAGTCGGCGGAACGCGGTTAAGTTATTGACTCGCCTATAATTTACCAATTTTTTGATGAAAAGGCACAACTACGAATGAAATATAAAGAAAGTAATCGTTAAATTTGGCTTCTAATTACTTTTTCTATTCCCAAAAAATAAATAATACATATAATTCCTAATATTTTGTCATAAGTGTACTTTATGAATTAAAACCAGTGATTTTCCAACTCCGTTAACAGAAGTTTGATTGCCATTTGATATTTTAACAAAGACATACACCATTTGTCAAATATACATATGTACATAAATAGGCAAGGGTTAGCCAAGTAGCACACCACTTAGACGGAGTTCTAAAATGCGGTTCAAAGCGGTTAATATTCCATGTTTACCAATTTCCATCGTAAAATTGATCAGTAAAATTCAACATTGAAGACGATATCGAAATATTACAAAGGAAACGCTTAATTCTGCAAAAACTTTATTTTCTTCTCAAACTTATATAAATAAAATAAATAAATTTTTCTAAAGCCACATAATTTTAATTTTACTATCGAAATACGGCAGCACTGGCCATCGTTAAGTACTAATCATCAACCAATCAGAAACGCACAGATATTAAAGAAGAGAAATATTAAGAGCAGCAAAGATATTTAAGAAAATCCCTGTCGCTAGCGATTAATAAAAATCAGAAAGCAATAAGTAGTGAAAAAGAATCAGTGTCGAATGGTAATTTTAGCAAAAATTCATAAGAAAACTTGTGTTTTTACCCAACAAAAATAAGATAGTGTGACTAAAAAGAAGTCTTCCTTATAAATAGTGCTAAACAGAGCAACTTTGATAAAAAAAAAATATTTCGATTATTATTCGGCATCCGCTTAAGCGGTCTAGAAGAATCTGCACAACAACAAAATTTAATTTCTTAGATAAGATGAAATTAATACTATGTAAGTATGAACAACTAGTTTTTATTTGGCATCGAAATTGTATAATTTCCTTATACCAATGTGTTTCCAAAACGCATATGCTGTTATCTTTGCAGCTACACTTTTATTAGTCGGTTTAGCTACCATACCGCTGCCGGCATCCGCTTTGTATTCGCCAAGCGATGACGTGGTGGAATTAACGCCCTCTAACTTCGATCGTCTCGTCGTCGATGATGATGCCGTTTGGGTTGTTGAGTTCTTTGCACCATGGTGTGGTCACTGCAAATCCCTCGTACCAGAATATAAGAAGGCGGCCAAGGCTCTAAAGGGTGTAGTGAAAGTTGGTTCAGTGAATGCTGATGAACATCGTTCGCTAGGCGGTCAATATGGTGTTAAAGGTTTCCCAACCATTAAAATATTCGGCGCTAATAAGCATTCGCCCATTAGCTACAGCGGCCAACGCACAGCTAAAGCTATTGCGGAGGCGGCACTAGCTGAAGCCAAAAAGAAGGTGCAAGATGTTTTAGGTGGCGGCAGTAGTAGCAGCAGCAGCGGTAGCGGCAGTTCTGGTTCAGATGCCGTCATTGAATTGACTGATGACAACTTTGACAAACTGGTTTTGCAATCCGATGATGTGTGGTTAGTTGAATTCTTTGCACCATGGTGTGGTCATTGCCAGAAACTGGCACCTGAATGGGCTAAAGCTGCTAAGGAGCTGAAGGGCAAAGTTAAATTGGGCGCATTGGATGCCACAGCACACCAAAGCAAGGCTTCGGTAAGTAAAAAAAATTAAGATATTGCAAGTAGTTTATAACGAATTCGAAAGTTTGATTCTATGAAAAATTTTTTTACACATACATAAAAAATGTTTTTTGTTTTATTATTTTTAAGCAAAATTGATTCAGAAAAAAATAAGTAAGAGTTTATAACAAATTTTTGTAAAACATTAATTATCATAGCATGTTTATAGTATTTGAAAATAAGTGTTTAATTCGCACACACATTGCCAAAAATTCTATAAATATGTACATATATTTATCTGCCTCTCACAGGAGTATGGTATTCGCGGTTACCCCACAATTAAGTTCTTCCCAGCCGGTAAGAAGAGCAGCAGTGATGCTACAGAATATGATGGCGGTCGCTCTGCTTCCGATATTGTCAGCTGGGCGCTTGAAAAACACGTGGACAGCGCACCTGCACCAGAATTATACGAGATTTATGATGAAAACTCTTTCGAAAAAGCTTGTGAGGGTAAGCCACTATGCGTGGTCTCAGTGCTGCCACACATCCTGGACTGTGATGCCAAATGTCGGAACAAATTCCTCGATACATTGCGTGGATTGGGTGAAAAATACAAACAGAAATTGTGGGGATGGGCCTGGGCTGAAGGTGGCGCACAAAGCAGCTTAGAAGAATCGCTGGAAATCGGCGGTTTCGGTTATCCTGCCATGGCTGTAGTGAATTTCAAGAAAATGAAATTTTCGGTATTGAAAGGCTCCTTCTCCAAGGATGGCATCAATGAATTCCTCCGTGACATTTCCTATGGACGAGGACATACTGCCCCAGTGCGTGGTGCTAAGAAACCTGAAATTGTCACTGTGCAACCATGGGATGGCAAAGATGGTCAATTACCAGCTGAAGAAGAAATCGACTTGTCAGATATCGATTTGGATGACACCAAGGATGAGCTTTAAAGTATCTTTAGTTGAAATATTTAAACATCTGCATATTCATGTCAATATACACTAAGACTTACCGAAGAAATAGCAACGTTTTACCAGAAGAAAAAGTATTGAGAATGTAAAAAGACATTTGAGCGAATCACAGATAAAACCACCAAAAATAAGAAAACAAAAAAGAAAAAACAAATTTTTCAGTTCATGTTCAAACCTTTTTACACACTACTACCTACTTAATTAATCATTTATGTGTGACAGTGTTTTTAATTGCCAGGCATAAATAGATTCTTAAAATATGCGATTGCATTTACCTATTTACGTGTATAGTTATAACTACACATACCTATATATATGTGTAACAAGTGAGTATGTTGATAGTACTCGGATGTTATGTGTATTCCTTTGCATTATTTGAAATGTAACTTTTCCACAAAGTCTAATTTAGTTTTATAGTATATTTAAGACATCCCAGATATATAGCGGTAAAACTATTTTACTTAAATATATTTTAGAGCCAACATTAATCCAAAAAAAACTAATAGGTAAATAAAATTATAAATTAATATTTTTTCTATTTCGAATTTTTGTGCTCAACTTATTGAAGTAATTGCAAATGAATAAAGAAATCTACTATTTTAAAATCCTGCGTCTTTAAAATATTTTAGTTAAACTCGATATATGAGAGAACTGTCCAGGAGGTTACTTTTGTTTGAACTAACGGAATATTTTCCCAATAATAAAAAATGGTTTTCCAATGAAAAAAAAATATTTGACAGTTTCTCGTATTCCGAAGAGAATTCCTATAAAATATTTGGGTTTTGCGTACAATCGTCATTTTTCGAGACTACAAGCAAGAATTAAAAAAAAAAACTGATGACACCAGTCATTTCGATGTTCCCTGTTAATCAAAATGGAATTCCAGCACTTTCTGGAATTTTGTATTACTGATACTCTCCCACAAAATACGACATGGACAAATAGCATAGAGATACTACAACAGATGCAAGCGTTCACACTACAATCTTCATAACCCAAACGAAACCGTATTTATAACCGACCAAAACCTGTCTCGGCAGCATGGAAGTCAAAGCAGTAATTAACTAGTGTATATAAAAACATTCTGGATATTATAGATATATATTCATTATATTTTTTCATACCAAACCACTCCTTCCATGGAAACATTCATTTTATTTAAATGCAAAAGTATTTCAAGAAATGCAGCAACTTTTGACTTGATACATGCTGGATCAAGTTAATGATCAATAATAACGAAAGATGCTTATATAATTAGATTAATTCTCGCTATTCATGTATATTGAACTATAAAAATGTATATTTCCATAAAAAAAACTACAAACCGCGAGACAAATCTGCGCTTGAGATTTGCGACGCCACGTCATTACTCGCAGAACACAGACGTTGCTGATGAAAATGGAAACAACAAAAAAATTTTAGAAAACACATTTTTATTATAAAAGTTGGATAGTATGACAAAATGTATATTTATTTATATAAAATGTTTATGTAAAAAAGTTCTATAAAAATACGTATTCGCACACCTCTTTATAAACCAACTACATGCTACACTATAACTATGCTAGATTTTGTATATATCTAGATGTGTATATTTTTAAGTATATGGTAAAAATGCAAATGTATAAAAAGTGTCAAATAAATTGGCATGTCATTTGAGCTTTAAGTTTCCGCCCGACAAATTTTTTTTTTTGCTTATAAATGCAGAGAACTTACAACAAAAAGGGTGTGATGGTTGTATACTTTTGTTAGTAAAACTACTTATATAAACTTATGTGTATATTATTCGCTACTCCGATATAGGATGCTTAAAATATTTGATCTTGTGAGCACAGGATTTTGTGATAATTCGAGAACCGTTTTCAGGAAATTGTTAAATTTTTATTTGAGGGTATTCGGTTTATTATTTGGAAAATCATCTTAAAAATATAGAGATAAATTATGTAGTAATTTTTCGTTTCTGGTTTTAGTATTTTTAAGTACGCGTCTGAGTTACACACAACCTAGAAATGTCTTATTAACATCAATTTAAAAAGGCAAGAATATTCTATTTTTAAAAATACTTAAATGGAATCACGCTGCTGTATACGTGCACTTCAGCACTATTCAAACTGGCAGTAAATTATTTATGTACCACAAAAAATCTCAACAGATTAAACAAAGGGTAGTTTGAATTCTTATTCTAACTGGAGTTAATACAGTACTTTCTTGTCAGTATTACTTAAACACTCATTTAATATGTATGTAACCATACATAAAGTCAATTAGTTTTTTGTTACCAAACCTTAACCACATTTGGTTGTAAAAATTATTAAATTCATAAATGCTGAGTAGAAAAAATTTTGTAGTCTTTTTAGTTGCCTAAAATTCTTGGAAACGATTTCGCAACAGCGTTTCTTACATACTACTTAGTTATATGACGACCTCCCGCTACGTTGAGGTTGCCTCAGTGCTTTTGATCGACCGGAAAGTTTTCTATAGATTGTATTGAATGCGATGTGGCTGAAGTTATGGTCGATGACGCATCCATATAACTATATTTTTTCTCCTCGCGACACAAAAACGGATAACATAGTATGCCATAGTAGAATATCAAACAAGCCATAATAATGAAGAATATTATTGCGATTACACCGAAAGTAGAATAACTAGAGTTTTTGTCTAAATATTCTTTCGGTGTTTGTGGTGGTTCTGTGGTAGGTGGTGGCGCTGGTTGATAGCCTCCATAATAACCACCCCGTCCTGACGTGTGACCCGCATGCAGCGTTGAAAATTGGCAGGTAGCTGCGGGCAATTATATGCGAGTTTATTTCAGGTATAACATAGCAAATTAATTTCTATACTTACCAATTATGAGTAAAGCAATTACAAAAGCGTTTCTACACATTTTTTTTTTTTTTGCACTGATTAAATTTAATGCTAATCTCGAATACACTTGTTGATATTCTCCGAATGGACAAATTAGTAATTTTACAAATCCCCTTGTCTGCTTATTTGTTACTATTGCCGATGGTGCTGCTTCTTCGTTCAAGGCAAACGCGTTTGTGGCGACGTTGCCAATTGGGAAATAT